>NW_026599331.1:0-269371 GCF_023634085.1 Falco cherrug
CAAAACTTGTTCTACCTGCTTTCTGGGCTGAGATGGGGAACAGCTGAATTTTGGACTCGGCCGGTGACAAAATGTTCCAAACACACCCCATGCACAACTCCACCGGGGAAGGTGCCAGGAACGAATTCTTTTGGTAGTTTTTACACTACCTTGGTAGGCAGCTGAAAGGCACCACAAAAGTTGTTGTACCTGCTTTGTGGGCTGAGATGGGGAATCGCTGAACTTTGGAGTCGGCCGGTGACAAAATGTTCCAAACACACCCCCTGCACAACTCCACCACGGAAGGTGCCAGAAAGGAGTTCTCCTGGTAGTTTTTACACTACCTTGGTAGGCAGCTGAAAGGCACCACAAAAGTTGTTCTACCTGCTTTCTGGGCTGAGATGGGGAAACGCTGAATTTTGGACTTGGCGGGTGACAAAATGTTCCAAACACACCCCCTGCACAACTCCACCGGGGAAGGTGCCAGACAGGAGTTCTCCTGGTAGTTTTTACACTACCTTGGTAGGCATCTGAAAGACACCACAAAAGTTGTTCTACCTGCTTTCTGGGCTGAGATGGGGAAACGCTGAATTTTGGAGTCGGCTGGTGACAAAATGTTCCAAACACACCCCATGCACAACTCCACCGAGGAAGGTGCCAGACAGGAGTTCTCCTGGTAGTTTTTACACTACCTTGGTAGGCATCTGAAAGACACCACAAAAGTTGTTCTACCTGCTTTCTGGGCTGAGATGGGGAATCGCTGAATTTTGGACTCGGCCGGTGACAAAATGTTCCACAGACACCCCATGCACAACTCCACCGGGG
This sequence comes from Falco cherrug, assembly GCF_023634085.1. Classification (NCBI taxonomy): domain Eukaryota; kingdom Metazoa; phylum Chordata; class Aves; order Falconiformes; family Falconidae; genus Falco; species Falco cherrug. The sequence continues at coordinate 805 of NW_026599331.1, forward strand.
AAGGTGCCAGGAACGAATTCTGTTGGTAGTTTTTACACTACCTTGGTAGGCAGCTGAAAGGCAGAAGAAAAGTTGTTGTACCTGCTTTGTGGGCTGAGATGGGGAACCGCTGAATTTTGGAGTCGGCTGGTGACAAAATGTTCCAAACACACCCCCTGCACAACTCCACCGGGGAAGGTGCCAGACAGGAGTTCTCCTGGTAGTTTTTACATTGCTCCGGTAGGCATCTGAAAGATACCACAAAAGATCTTCTACCTGCTTTCTGGGCTGAGATGGGGAACCGCTGAATTTTGGAGTCGGCCGGTGACAAAATGTTCCAAACACACCCCATGCACAACTCCACCGGGGAAGGTGCCAGACAGGAGTTCTCCTGGTAGTTTTTACACTACCTTGGTAGGCATCTGAAAGACACCACAAAAGTTGTTCTACCTGCTTTGTGGGCTGAGATGGGGAACCGCTGAATTTTGGACTCGGCTGGTGACAAAATGTTCCAAACACACCCCATGCACAACTCCACCGGGGAAGGTGCCAGGAACGAATTCTGTTGGTAGTTTTTACAGTACCTTGGTAGGCAGCTGAAAGGCACCACAAAAGTTGTTCTACCTGCTTTCTGGGCTGAGATGGGGAACCGCTGAATTTTGGACTCGGCCGGTGACAAAATGTTCCAAACACACCCCATGCACAACTCCACCGGGGAAGGTGCCAGACAGGAGTTCTCCTGGTAGTTTTTACACTACCTTGGTAGGCATCTGAAAGACACCACAAAAGTTGTTCTACCTGCTTTCTGGGCTGAGATGGGGAATCGCTGAATTTTGGACTCGGCCGGTGACAAAATGTTCCAAACACACCCCATGCACAACTCCACCGGGGAAGGTGCCAGACAGGAGTTCTCCTGGTAGTTTTTACACTACCTTGGTAGGCATCTGAAAGACACCACAAAAGTTGTTCTACCTGCTTTCTGGGCTGAGATGGGGAACAGCTGAATTTTGGAGTCGGCTGGTGACAAAATGTTCCAAACACACCCCATGCACAACTCCACCGGGGAAGGTGCCAGACAGGAGTTCTCCTGGTAGTTTTTACATTGCTCCGGTAGGCATCTGAAAGACACCACAAAAGTTGTTCTACCTGCTTTCTGGGCTGAGATGGGGAACAGCTGAATTTTGGAGTCGGCTGGTGACAAAATGTTCCAAACACACCCCATGCACAACTCCACCGGGGAAGGTGCCAGACAGGAGTTCTCCTGGTAGTTTTTACATTGCTCCGGTAGGCATCTGAAAGACACCACAAAAGTTGTTCTACCTGCTTTCTGGGCTGAGATGGGGAACCGCTGAATTTTGGACTCGGCCGGTGACAAAATGTTCCAAACACACCCCATGCACAACTCCACCGGGGAAGGTGCCAGGAACGAATTCTTTTGGTAGTTTTTACACTACCTTGGTAGGCAGCTGAAAGGCACAAGAAAAGTTGTTGTACCTGCTTTCTGGGCTGAGATGGGGAACCGCTGAATTTTGGAGTCGGCCGGTGACAAAATGTTCCAAACACACCCCCTGCACAACTCCACCACGGAAGGTGCCAGAAAGGAGTTCTCCTGGTAGTTTTTACACTACCTTGGTAGGCAGCTGAAAGGAACCACAAAAGTTGTTCTACCTGCTTTCTGGGCTGAGATGGGGAAACGCTGAATTTTGGACTTGGCGGGTGACAAAATGTTCCAAACACACCCCCTGCACAACTCCACCGGGGAAGGTGCCAGACAGGAGTTCTCCTGGTAGTTTTTACACTACCTTGGTAGGCATCTGAAAGACACCACAAAAGTTGTTCTACCTGCTTTCTGGGCTGAGATGGGGAAACGCTGAATTTTGGACTCGGCCGGTGACAAAATGTTCCAAACACACCCCCTGCACAACTCCACCGGGGAAGGTGCCAGACAGGAGTTCTCCTGGTAGTTTTTACACTACCTTGGTAGGCATCTGAAAGACACCACAAAAGTTGTTCTACCTGCTTTGTGGGCTGAGATGGGGAAACGCTGAATTTTGGACTCGGCCGGTGACAAAATGTTCCAAACACACCCCATGCACAACTCCACCACGGAAGGTGCCAGGAACGAATTCTGTTGGTAGATTTACACTACCTTGGTAGGCAGCGGAAAGGCACAAGAAAAGTTGTTGTACCTGCTTTGTGGGCTGAGATGGGGAACCGCTGAATTTTGGAGTCGGCCGGTGACAAAATGTTCCAAACACACCCCCTGCACAACTCCACCGGGGAAGGTGCCAGACAGGAGTTCTCCTGGTAGTTTTTACATTGCTCCGGTAGGCATCTGAAAGACACCACAAAAGTTGTTCTACCTGCTTTCTGGGCTGAGATGGGGAACAGCTGAATTTTGGACTCGGCCGGTGACAAAATGTTCCAAACACACCCCATGCACAACACCACCGGGGAAGGTGCCAGACAGGAGTTCTCTTGGTAGTTTTTACACTACCTTGGTAGGCAGCTGAAAGGTACCACAAAAGTTGTTCTACCTGCTTTCTGGGCTGAGATAGGGAACCGCTGAATTTTGGACTCGGCTGGTGACAAAATGTTCCAAACACACCCCCTGCACAACTCCACCGGGGAAGGTGCCAGACAGGAGTTCTCTTGGTAGTTTTTACACTACCTTGGTAGGCAGCTGAAAGGCACCACAAAAGTTGTTCTACCTGCTTTCTGGGCTGAGATGGGGAAACGCTGAATTTTGGACTCGGCTGGTGACAAAATGTTCCAAACACACCCCATGCACAACTCCACCGGGGAAGGTGCCAGACAGGAGTTCTCCTGGTAGTTTTTACACTACCTTGGTAGGCATTTGAAAGACACCACAAAACTTGTTCTACCTGCTTTCTGGGCTGAGATGGGGAACAGCTGAATTTTGGACTCGGCCGGTGACAAAATGTTCCAAACACACCCCATGCACAACTCCACCGGGGAAGGTGCCAGGAACGAATTCTTTTGGTAGTTTTAACACTACCTTGGTAGGCAGCTGAAAGGCACAAGAAAAGTTGTTGTACCTGCTTTGTGGGCTGAGATGGGGAACCGCTGAACTTTGGAGTCGGCCGGTGACAAAATGTTCCAAACACACCCCCTGCACAACTCCACCGGGGAAGGTGCCAGAAAGGAGTTCTCCTGGTAGTTTTTACACTACCTTGGTAGGCAGCTGAAAGGAACCACAAAAGTTGTTCTACCTGCTTTCTGGGCTGAGATGGGGAAACGCTGAATTTTGGACTTGGCGGGTGACAAAATGTTCCAAACACACCCCCTGCACAACTCCACCGGGGAAGGTGCCAGACAGGAGTTCTCCTGGTAGTTTTTACACTACCTTGGTAGGCATCTGAAAGACACCACAAAAGTTGTTCTACCTGCTTTCTGGGCTGAGATGGGGAAATGCTGAATTTTGGAGTCGGCTGGTGACAAAATGTTCCAAACACACCCCATGCACAACTCCACCGGGGAAGGTGCCAGACAGGAGTTCTCCTGGTAGTTTTTACACTACCTTGGTAGGCATCTGAAAGACACCACAAAAGTTGTTCTACCTGCTTTCTGGGCTGAGATGGGGAACAGCTGAATTTTGGAGTCGGCTGGTGACAAAATGTTCCAAACACACCCCCTGCACAACTCCACCGGGGAAGGTGCCAGACAGGAGTTCTCCTGGTAGTTTTTACATTGCTCCGGTAGGCATCTGAAAGACACCACAAAAGTTGTTCTACCTGCTTTGTGGGCTGAGATGGGGAAACGCTGAATTTTGGACTCGGCCGGTGACAAAATGTTCCAAACACACCCCATGCACATCTCCACCGGGGAAGGTGCCAGACAGGAGTTCTCCTGGTAGTTTTTACACTACCTTGGTAGGCATCTGAAAGACACCACAAAAGTTGTTCTACCTGCTTTGTGGGCTGAGATGGGGAAACGCTGAATTTTGGACTCGGCCGGTGACAAAATGTTCCAAACACACCCCATGCACAACTCCACCACGGAAGGTGCCAGGAACGAATTCTGTTGGTAGATTTACACTACCTTGGTAGGCAGCGGAAAGGCACAAGAAAAGTTGTTGTACCTGCTTTGTGGGCTGAGATGGGGAACCGCTGAACTTTGGAGTCGGCCGGTGACAAAATGTTCCAAACACACCCCCTGCACAACTCCACCACGGAAGGTGCCAGAAAGGAGTTCTCCTGGTAGTTTTTACACTACCTTGGTAGGCAGCTGAAAGGCACCACAAAAGTTGTTCTACCTGCTTTCTGGGCTGAGATGGGGAAACGCTGAATTTTGGACTTGGCGGGTGACAAAATGTTCCAAACACACCCCCTGCACAACTCCACCGGGGAAGGTGCCAGACAGGAGTTCTCTTGGTAGTTTTTACACTACCTTGGTAGGCATCTGAAAGACACCACAAAAGTTGTTCTTCCTGCTTTCTGGGCTGAGATGGGGAATCGCTGAATTTTGGAGTCGGCTGGTGACAAAATGTTCCAAACACACCCCATGCACAACTCCACCGGGGAAGGTGCCAGACAGGAGTTGTCCTGGTAGTTTTTACACTACCTTGGTAGGCATCTGAAAGACACCACAAAAGTTGTTCTACCTGCTTTCTGGGCTGAGATGGGGAACCGCTGAATTTTGGAGTCGGCCGGTGACAAAATGTTCCAAACACACCCCATGCACAACTCCACCGGGGAAGGTGCCAGGAACGAATTCTGTTGGTAGTTTTTACACTACCTTGGTAGGCAGCTGAAAGGCACAAGAAAAGTTGTTGTACCTGCTTTCTGGGCTGAGATGGGGAACCGCTGAATTTTGGACTCGGCTGGTGACAAAATGTTCCAAACACACCCCATGCACAACTCCACCGGGGAAGGTGCCAGACAGGAGTTCTCCTGGTAGTTTTTACATTGCTCCGGTAGGCATCTGAAAGATACCACAAAAGATGTTCTGCCTGCTTTCTGGGCTGAGATGGGGAACCGCTGAATTTTGGACTCGGCCGGTGACAAAATGTTCCAAACACACCCCCTGCACAACTCCACCGGGGAAGGTGCCAGAAAGGAGATCTCTTGATAGTTTTTACACTACCTTGGTAGGCATCTGAAAGACACCACAAAAGTTGTTCTACCTGCTTTCTGGGCTGAGATGGGGAACCGCTGAATTTTGGAGTCGGCTGGTATCAAAATGTTCCAAACACACCCCCTGCACAACTCCACCGGGGAAGGTGCCAGACAGGAGTTCTCCTGGTAGTTTTTACATTGCTCCGGTAGGCATCTGAAAGACACCACAAAAATTGTTCTACCTGCTTTCTGGGCTGAGATGGGGAACCGCTGAATTTTGGACTCGGCTGGTGACAAAATGTTCCAAACACACCCCATGCACAACTCCACCGGGGAAGGTGCCAGACAAGAGTTCTCTTGATAGTTTTTACACTACCTTGGTAGGCATCTGAAAGACACCACAAAAGATGTTCTACCTGCTTTCTGGGCTGAGATGGGGAACCGCTGAATTTTGGAGTCGGCTGGTGACAAAATGTTCCAAACACACCCCATGCACAACTCCACCGAGAAGGTGCCAGACAGGAGTTCTCCTGGTAGTTTTTACATTGCTCCGGTAGGCATCTGAAAGATACCACAAAAGATGTTCTACCTGCTTTCTGGGCTGAGATGGGGAACCGCTGAATTTTGGACTCGGCCGGTGACAAAATGTTCCAAACACACCCCATGCACAACTCCACCGGGGAAGGTGCCAGAAAGGAGATCTCTTGATAGTTTTTACACTACCTTGGTAGGCAGCTGAAAGGCACCACAAAAGTTGTTCTACCTGCTTTCTGGGCTGAGATGGGGAATCGCTGAATTTTGGACTCGGCCGGTGACAAAATGTTCCAAACACACCCCCTGCACAACTCCACCGGGGAAGGTGCCAGAAAGGAGATCTCTTGATAGTTTTTACACTACCTTGGTAGGCAGCTGAAAGGCACCACAAAAGTTGTTCTACCTGCTTTCTGGGCTGAGATGGGGAATCGCTGAATTTTGGACTCGGCCGGTGACAAAATGTTCCAAACACACCCCCTGCACAACTCCACCGGGGAAGGTGCCAGACAGGAGTTCTCCTGGTAGTTTTTACACTACCTTGGTAGGCATCTGAAAGACACCACAAAAGTTGTTCTACCTGCTTTGTGGGCTGAGATGGGGAACCGCTGAATTTTGGACTCGGCTGGTGACAAAATGTTCCAAACACACGCCATGCACAACTCCACCGGGGAAGGTGCCAGACAGGAGTTCTCCTGGTAGTTTTTACATTGCTCCGGTAGGCATCTGAAAGACACCACAAAAGTTGTTCTTCCTGCTTTCTGGGCTGAGATGGGGAACCGCTGAATTTTGGAGTCGGCTGGTGACAAAATGTTCCAAAAACACCCCATGCACAATTCCACCGGGGAAGGTGCCAGACAAGAATTCTCTTGATAGTTTTTACACTACCTTGGTAGGCATCTAAAAGACACCACAAAAGTTGTTCTACCTGCTTTCTGGGCTGAGATGGGGAAGAGCTGTATTTTGGACTCGGCTGGTGACAAAATGTTCCAAACACACCCCCTGCACAACTCCACCGGGGAAGGTGCCAGACAGGAGTTCTCCTGGTAGTTTTTACACTACCTTGGTAGGCATCTAAAAGACACCACAAAAGTTGTTCTACCTGCTTTCTGGGCTGAGATGGGGAAACGCTGAATTTTGGACTCGGCTGGTGACAAAATGTTTCAAACACACCCCATGCACAACTCCACCACGGAAGGTGCCAGAGAAGAGTTCTCTTAGTAGTTTTTACACTACCTTGGTAGGCATTTGAAAGACACCACAAAAGTTGTTCTACCTGCTTTCTGGGCTGAGATGGGGAATCGCTGAATTTTGGACTCGGCCGGTGACAAAATGTTCCAAACACACCCCCTGCACAACTCCACCGGGGAAGGTGCCAGAAAGGAGATCTCTTGATAGTTTTTACACTACCTTGGTAGGCAGCTGAAAGGCACCACAAAAGTTGTTCTACCTGCTTTCTGGGCTGAGATGGGGAATCGCTGAATTTTGGACTCGGCCGGTGACAAAATGTTCCAAACACACCCCCTGCACAACTCCACCGGGGAAGGTGCCAGACAGGAGTTCTCCTGGTAGTTTTTACACTACCTTGGTAGGCATCTGAAAGACACCACAAAAGTTGTTCTACCTGCTTTGTGGGCTGAGATGGGGAACCGCTGAATTTTGGACTCGGCTGGTGACAAAATGTTCCAAACACACGCCATGCACAACTCCACCGGGGAAGGTGCCAGACAGGAGTTCTCCTGGTAGTTTTTACATTGCTCCGGTAGGCATCTGAAAGACACCACAAAAGTTGTTCTACCTGCTTTGTGGGCTGAGATGGGGAACCGCTGAATTTTGGAGTCGGCTGGTGACAAAATGTTCCAAAAACACCCCATGCACAATTCCACCGGGGAAGGTGCCAGACAAGAATTCTCTTGATAGTTTTTACACTACCTTGGTAGGCATCTAAAAGACACCACAAAAGTTGTTCTACCTGCTTTCTGGGCTGAGATGGGGAAGAGCTGTATTTTGGACTCGGCTGGTGACAAAATGTTCCAAACACACCCCCTGCACAACTCCACCGGGGAAGGTGCCAGACAGGAGTTCTCCTGGTAGTTTTTACACTACCTTGGTAGGCATCTAAAAGACACCACAAAAGTTGTTCTACCTGCTTTCTGGGCTGAGATGGGGAAACGCTGAATTTTGGACTCGGCTGGTGACAAAATGTTTCAAACACACCCCATGCACAACTCCACCACGGAAGGTGCCAGAGAAGAGTTCTCTTAGTAGTTTTTACACTACCTTGGTAGGCATTTGAAAGACACCACAAAAGTTGTTCTACCTGCTTTCTGGGCTGAGATGGGGAAATGCTGAATTTTGGAGTCGGCTGCTGACAAAATGTTCCAAACACACCCCCTGCACAACTCCACCGGGGAAGGTGCCAGACAGGAGTTCTCCTGGTAGTTTTTACATTGCTCCGGTAGGCATCTGAAAGACACCACAAAAATTGTTCTACCTGCTTTCTGGGCTGAGATGGGGAAACGCTGAATTTTGGAGTTGGCCGGTGACAAAATGTTCCAAACACACCCCATGCACAACTCCACCGGGGAAGGTGCCAGACAGGAGTTCTCTTAGTAGTTTTTACACTACCTTGGTAGGCATCTGAAAGACACCACAAAAGTTGTTCTTCCTGCTTTCTGGGCTGAGATGGGGAACCGCTGAATTTTGGAGTCGGCTGGTGACAAAATGTTCCAAACACACCCCATGCACAACTCCACCGGGGAAGGTGCCAGACAGGAGTTCTCCTGGTAGTTTTTACATTGCTCCGGTAGGCATCTGAAAGACACCACAAAAGTTGTTCTACCTGCTTTGTGGGCTGAGATGGGGAACCGCTGAATTTTGGAGTCGGCCGGTGACAAAATGTTCCAAACACACCCCATGCACAACTCCACCGGGGAAGGTGCCAGACAGGAGTTCTCCTGGTAGTTTTTACATTGCTCCGGTAGGCATCTGAAAGACACCACAAAAATTGTTCTACCTGCTTTCTGGGCTGAGATGGGGAACCGCTGAATTTTGGAGTTGGCCGGTGACAAAATGTTCCAAACACACCCCATGCACAACTCCACCGGGGAAGGTGCCAGACAGGAGTTCTCTTAGTAGTTTTTACACTACCTTGGTAGGCATCTGAAAGACACCACAAAAGTTGTTCTTCCTGCTTTCTGGGCTGAGATGGGGAACCGCTGAATTTTGGAGTCGGCTGGTGACAAAATGTTCCAAACACACCCCATGCACAACTCCACCGGGGAAGGTGCCAGACAGGAGTTCTCCTGGTAGTTTTTACATTGCTCCGGTAGGCATCTGAAAGACACCACAAAAGTTGTTCTACCTGCTTTGTGGGCTGAGATGGGGAACCGCTGAATTTTGGAGTCGGCCGGTGACAAAATGTTCCAAACACACCCCATGCACAACTCCACCGGGGAAGGTGCCAGGAACGAATTCTGTTGGTAGTTTTTACACTACCTTGGTAGGCAGCTGAAAGGCACAAGAAAAGTTGTTGTACCTGCTTTCTGGGCTGAGATGGGGAATAGCTGAATTTTGGACTCGGCTGGTGACAAAATGTTTCAAACACACCCCATGCACAACTCCACCACGGAAGGTGCCAGAGAAGAGTTCTCTTAGTAGTTTTTACACTACCTTGGTAGGCATTTGAAAGACACCACAAAAGTTGTTCTACCTGCTTTCTGGGCTGAGATGGGGAAATGCTGAATTTTGGAGTCGGCTGCTGACAAAATGTTCCAAACACACCCCATGCACAACTCCACCGGGGAAGGTGCCAGACAGGAGTTCTCCTGGTAGTTTTTACATTGCTCCGGTAGGCATCTGAAAGACACCACAAAAATTGTTCTACCTGCTTTCTGGGCTGAGATGGGGAACCGCTGAATTTTGGAGTTGGCCGGTGACAAAATGTTCCAAACACACCCCATGCACAACTCCACCGGGGAAGGTGCCAGACAGGAGTTCTCTTAGTAGTTTTTACACTACCTTGGTAGGCATCTGAAAGACACCACAAAAGTTGTTCTTCCTGCTTTCTGGGCTGAGATGGGGAAACGCTGAATTTTGGAGTCGGCTGGTGACAAAATGTTCCAAAAACACCCCATGCACAACTCCACCGGGGAAGGTGCCAGACAGGAGTTCTCCTGGTAGTTTTTACATTGCTCCGGTAGGCATCTGAAAGACACCACAAAAGTTGTTCTACCTGCTTTCTGGGCTGAGATGGGGAACCGCTGAATTTTGGAGTCGGCCGGTGACAAAATGTTCCAAACACACCCCATGCACAACTCCACCGGGGAAGGTGCCAGGAACGAATTCTGTTGGTAGTTTTTACACTACCTTGGTAGGCAGCTGAAAGGCACAAGAAAAGTTGTTGTACCTGCTTTCTGGGCTGAGATGGGGAACCGCTGAATTTTGGACTCGGCTGGTGACAAAATGTTCCAAACACACCCCATGCACAACTCCACCGGGGAAGGTGCCAGACAGGAGTTCTCCTGGTAGTTTTTACATTGCTCCGGTAGGCATCTGAAAGATACCACAAAAGATGTTCTGCCTGCTTTCTGGGCTGAGATGGGGAACCGCTGAATTTTGGACTCGGCCGGTGACAAAATGTTCCAAACACACCCCCTGCACAACTCCACCGGGGAAGGTGCCAGAAAGGAGATCTCTTGATAGTTTTTACACTACCTTGGTAGGCATCTGAAAGACACCAGAAAAAGTTGTTCTACCTGCTTTCTGGGCTGAGATGGGGAACCGCTGAATTTTGGAGTCGGCTGGTATCAAAATGTTCCAAACACACCCCCTGCACAACTCCACCGGGGAAGGTGCCAGACAGGAGTTCTCCTGGTAGTTTTTACATTGCTCCGGTAGGCATCTGAAAGACACCACAAAAATTGTTCTACCTGCTTTCTGGGCTGAGATGGGGAACCGCTGAATTTTGGACTCGGCTGGTGACAAAATGTTCCAAACACACCCCCTGCACAACTCCACCGGGGAAGGTGCCAGACAAGAGTTCTCTTGATAGTTTTTACACTACCTTGGTAGGCAGCTGAAAGGCACCACAAAAGTTGTTCTACCTGCTTTCTGGGCTGAGATGGGGAACCGCTGAATTTTGGACTCGGCTGGTGACAAAATGTTCCAAACACACCCCATGCACAACTCCACCGAGAAGGTGCCAGACAGGAGTTCTCCTGGTAGTTTTTACATTGCTCCGGTAGGCATCTGAAAGATACCACAAAAGATGTTCTACCTGCTTTCTGGGCTGAGATGGGGAACAGCTGAATTTTGGACTCGGCCGGTGACAAAATGTTCCAAACACACCCCATGCACAACTCCACCGGGGAAGGTGCCAGAAAGGAGATCTCTTGATAGTTTTTACACTACCTTTGTAGGCATCTGAAAGGCACCACAAAAGTTGTTCTACCTGCTTTCTGGGCTGAGATGGGGAACCGCTGAATTTTGGACTCGGCTGGTGACAAAATGTTCCAAACACACCCCATGCACAACTCCACCGGGGAAGGTGCCAGAAAGGAGATCTCTTGATAGTTTTTACACTACCTTGGTAGGCAGCTGAAAGGCACCACAAAAGTTGTTCTACCTGCTTTCTGGGCTGAGATGGGGAACCGCTGAATTTTGGACTCGGCTGGTGACAAAATGTTCCAAACACACCCCATGCACAACTCCACCGGGGAAGGTGCCAGACAAGAGTTCTCTTGATAGTTTTTACACTACCTTGGTAGGCATCTGAAAGACACCACAAAAGTTGTTCTACCTGCTTTCTGGGCTGAGATGGGGAACCGCTGAATTTTGGACTCGGCTGGTGACAAAATGTTCCAAACACACCCCATGCACAACTCCACCGGGGAAGGTGCCAGACAGGAGTTCTCCTGGTAGTTTTTACACTACCTTGGTAGGCAGCTGAAAGGCACCACAAAAGTTGTTCTTCCTGCTTTCTGGGCTGAGATGGGGAACCGCTGAATTTTGGACTCGGCTGGCGACAAAATGTTCCAAACACACCCCATGCACAACTCCACCGGGGAAGGTGCCAGACAGGAGTTCTCTTGGTAGTTTTTACACTACCTTGGTAGGCATCTAAAAGACACCACAAAAGTTGTTCTACCTGCTTTCTGGGCTTAGATGGGAAAACACTGAATTTTGGACTCGGCTGGTGACAAAATGTTCCAAACACACCCCATGCACAACTCCACCGGGGAAGGTGCCAGACAGGAGTTCTCTTGGTAGTTTTTACACTACCTTGGTAGGCATCTAAAAGACACCACAAAAGTTGTTCTGCCTGCTTTCTATGCTGAGATGGGGAACCGCTGAATTTTGGAGTCGGCCGGTGACAAAATGTTCCAAACACACCCCATGCACAACTCCACCGGGGAAGGTGCCAGAAAGGAGATCTCTTGATAGTTTTTACACTACCTTGGTAGGCAGCTGAAAGGCACCACAAAAGTTGTTCTACCTGCTTTCTGGGCTGAGATGGGGAAACGCTGAATTTTGGAGTCGGCTGGTGAGAAAATGTTCCAAACACACCCCCTGCACAACTCCACCGGGGAAGGTGCCAGACAGGAGTTCTCCTGGTAGTTTTTACACTACCTTGGTAGGCATCTAAAAGACACCACAAAAGTTGTTCTACCTGCTTTCTGGGCTGAGATGGGGAACCGCTGAATTTTGGACTCGGCTGGTGAGAAAATGTTCCAAACACACCCCATGCACAACTCCACCACGGAAGGTGCCAGACAAGAGTTCTCTTAGTAGTTTTTACACTACCTTGGTAGGCATTTGAAAGACACCACAAAAGTTGTTCTACCTGCTTTCTGGGCTGAGATGGGGAAATGCTGAATTTTGGAGTCGGCTGCTGACAAAATGTTCCAAACACACCCCATGCACAACTCCACCGGGGAAGGTGCCAGACAGGAGTTCTCCTGGTAGTTTTTACATTGCTCCGGTAGGCATCTGAAAGACACCACAATAATTGTTCTACCTGCTTTCTGGGCTGAGATGGGGAACCGCTGAATTTTGGACTCGGCCGGTGACAAAATGTTCCAAACACACCCCATGCACAACTCCACCGGGGAAGGTGCCAGACAGGAGTTCTCTTAGTAGTTTTTACACTACCTTGATAGGCATCTGAAAGACACCACAAAAGTTGTTCTTCCTGCTTTGTGGGCTGAGATGGGGAAACGCTGAATTTTGGACTCGGCTGGTGACAAAATGTTCCAAACACACCCCCTGCACAACTCCACCACGGAAGGTGCCAGAAAGGAGTTCTCCTGGTAGTTTTTACACTACCTTGGTAGGCAGCTGAAAGGCACCACAAAAGTTGTTCTACCTGCTTTGTGGGCTGAGATGGGGAAACGCTGAATTTTGGAGTCGGCTGGTGACAAAATGTTCCAAACACACCCCATGCACAACTCCACCGGGGAAGGTGCCAGAAAGGAGATCTCTTGATAGTTTTTACACTACCTTGGTAGGCAGCTGAAAGGCACCACAAAAGTTGTTCTACCTGCTTTCTGGGCTGAGATGGGGAATCGCTGAATTTTGGACTCGGCCGGTGACAAAATGTTCCAAACACACCCCATGCACAACTCCACCGGGGAAGGTGCCAGACAGGAGTTCTCCTGGTAGTTTTTACACTACCTTGGTAGGCATTTGAAAGGCACCACAAAAGTTGTTCTACCTGCTTTGTGGGCTGAGATGGGGAATCGCTGAATTTTGGACTCAGCTGGTGACAAAATGTTCCAAACACACGCCATGCACAACTCCACCGGGGAAGGTGCCAGACAGGAGTTCTCCTGGTAGTTTTTACACTACCTTGGTAGGCATTTGAAAGGCACCACAAAAGTTGTTCTTCCTGCTTTCTGGGCTGAGATGGGGAACCGCTGAATTTTGGACTCGGCCGGTGACAAAATGTTCCAAACACACCCCATGCACAACTCCACCGGGGAAGGTGCCAGACAGGAGTCCTCCTGGTAGTTTTTACACTACCTTGGTAGGCATCTGAAAGACACCACAAAAGTTGTTGTACCTGCTTTCTGGGCTGAGATGGGGAACCGCTGAATTTTGGAGTCGGCCGGTGACAAAATGTTCCAAACACACCCCATGCACAACTCCACCGGGGAAGGTGCCAGACAGGAGTTCTCTTGGTAGTTTTTACACTACCTTGGTAGGCATCTGAAAGGCACCACAAAAGTTGTTCTAACTGCTTTCTGGGCTGAGATGGGGAACCGCTGAATTTTGGAGTCGGCTGGTGACAAAATGTTCCAAACACACCCCATGCACAACTCCACCGGGGAAGGTGCCAGACAGGAGTTCTCCTGGTAGTTTTTACATTGCTCCGGTAGGCATCTGAAAGACACCACAAAAGTTGTTCTACCTGCTTTCTGGGCTGAGATGGGGAAATGCTGAATTTTGGACTCGGCTGGTGAGAAAATGTTCCAAACACACCCCCTGCACAACTCCACCGGGGAAGGTGCCAGACAGGAGTTCTCCTGGTAGTTTTTACACTACCTTGGTAGGCATCTAAAAGACACCACAAAAGTTGTTCTACCTGCTTTCTGGGCTGAGATGGGGAAACGCTGAATTTTGGACTCGGCTGGTGAGAAAATGTTCCAAACACACCCCATGCACAACTCCACCACGGAAGGTGCCAGACAAGAGTTCTCTTAGTAGTTTTTACACTACCTTGGTAGGCATTTGAAAGACACCACAAAAGTTGTTCTACCTGCTTTCTGGGCTGAGATGGGGAAATGCTGAATTTTGGAGTCGGCTGCTGACAAAATGTTCCAAACACACCCCATGCACAACTCCACCGGGGAAGGTGCCAGACAGGAGTTCTCCTGGTAGTTTTTACATTGCTCCGGTAGGCATCTGAAAGACACCACAAAAATTGTTCTACCTGCTTTCTGGGCTGAGATGGGGAACCGCTGAATTTTGGACTCGGCCGGTGACAAAATGTTCCAAACACACCCCCTGCACAACTCCACCGGGGAAGGTGCCAGACAGGAGTTCTCTTAGTAGTTTTTACACTACCTTGATAGGCATCTGAAAGACACCACAAAAGTTGTTCTTCCTGCTTTGTGGGCTGAGATGGGGAAACGCTGAATTTTGGACTCGGCTGGTGACAAAATGTTCCAAACACACCCCCTGAACAACTCCACCACGGAAGGTGCCAGAAAGGAGTTCTCCTGGTAGTTTTTACACTACCTTGGTAGGCAGCTGAAAGGCACCACAAAAGTTGTTCTACCTGCTTTGTGGGCTGAGATGGGGAATCGCTGAATTTTGGAGTCGGCTGGTGACAAAATGTTCCAAACACACCCCATGCACAACTCCACCGGGGAAGGTGCCAGAAAGGAGATCTCTTGATAGTTTTTACACTACCTTGGTAGGCAGCTGAAAGGCACCACAAAAGTTGTTCTACCTGCTTTCTGGGCTGAGATGGGGAATCGCTGAATTTTGGAGTCGGCCGGTGACAAAATGTTCCAAACACACCCCCTGCACAACTCCACCGGGGAAGGTGCCAGACAGGAGTTCTCCTGGTAGTTTTTACACTACCTTGGTAGGCATTTGAAAGGCACCACAAAAGTTGTTCTACCTGCTTTGTGGGCTGAGATGGGGAATCGCTGAATTTTGGACTCAGCTGGTGACAAAATGTTCCAAACACACGCCATGCACAACTCCACCGGGGAAGGTGCCAGACAGGAGTTCTCCTGGTAGTTTTTACACTACCTTGGTAGGCATTTGAAAGACACCACAAAAGTTGTTCTTCCTGCTTTCTGGGCTGAGATGGGGAACCGCTGAATTTTGGACTCGGCCGGTGACAAAATGTTCCAAACACACCCCATGCACAACTCCACCGGGGAAGGTGCCAGACAGGAGTTCTCCTGGTAGTTTTTACATTGCTCCGGTAGGCATCTGAAAGACACCACAAAAGTTGTTCTACCTGCTTTCTGGGCTGAGATGGGGAACCGCTGAATTTTGGACTCGGCCGGTGACAAAATGTTCCAAACACACCCCATGCACAACTCCACCGGGGAAGGTGCCAGACAGGAGTTCTCTTAGTAGTTTTTACACTACCTTGATAGGCATCTGAAAGACACCACAAAAGTTGTTCTTCCTGCTTTGTGGGCTGAGATGGGGAAACGCTGAATTTTGGACTCGGCTGGTGACAAAATGTTCCAAACACACCCCCTGCACAACTCCACCACGGAAGGTGCCAGACAGGAGTTCTCCTGGTAGTTTTTACACTACCTTGGTAGGCAGCTGAAAGGCACCACAAAAGTTGTTCTACCTGCTTTCTGGGCTGAGATGGGGAATCGCTGAATTTTGGAGTCGGCTGGTGACAAAATGTTCCAAACACACCCCATGCACAACTCCACCGGGGAAGGTGCCAGAAAGGAGATCTCTTGATAGTTTTTACACTACCTTGGTAGGCAGCTGAAAGGCACCACAAAAGTTGTTCTACCTGCTTTCTGGGCTGAGATGGGGAATCGCTGAATTTTGGACTCGGCTGGTGACAAAATGTTCCAAACACACCCCCTGCACAACTCCACCGGGGAAGGTGCCAGACAGGAGTTCTCCTGGTAGTTTTTACACTACCTTGGTAGGCATTTGAAAGGCACCACAAAAGCTGTTCTACCTGCTTTGTGGGCTGAGATGGGGAATCGCTGAATTTTGGACTCAGCTGGTGACAAAATGTTCCAAACACACGCCATGCACAACTCCACCGGGGAAGGTGCCAGACAGGAGTTCTCCTGGTAGTTTTTACACTACCTTGGTAGGCATTTGAAAGGCACCACAAAAGTTGTTCTTCCTGCTTTCTGGGCTGAGATGGGGAACCGCTGAATTTTGGACTCGGCCGGTGACAAAATGTTCCAAACACACCCCATGCACAACTCCACCGGGGAAGGTGCCAGACAGGAGTCCTCCTGGTAGTTTTTACACTACCTTGGTAGGCATCTGAAAGACACCACAAAAGTTGTTCTACCTGCTTTCTGGGCTGAGATGGGGAATCGCTGAATTTTGGACTCGGCCGGTGACAAAATGTTCCAAACACACCCCATGCACAACTCCACCGGGGAAGGTGCCAGACAGGAGTTCTCTTGGTAGTTTTTACACTACCTTGGTAGGCATCTGAAAGGCACCACAAAAGTTGTTCTAACTGCTTTCTGGGCTGAGATGGGGAACCGCTGAATTTTGGAGTCGGCTGGTGACAAAATGTTCCAAACACACCCCATGCACAACTCCACCGGGGAAGGTGCCAGACAGGAGTTCTCCTGGTAGTTTTTACATTGCTCCGGTAGGCATCTGAAAGACACCACAAAAGTTGTTCTACCTGCTTTGTGGGCTGAGATGGGGAACCGCTGAATTTTGGAGTCGGCTGGTGACAAAATGTTCAAAACACACCCCATGCACAACTCCACCACGGAAGGTGCCAGACAGGAGTTCTGTTGGTAGATTTTACACTACCTTGGTAGGCATCTGAAAGACACCACAAAAGTTGTTCTACCTGCTTTCTGGGCTGAGATGGGGAAATGCTGAATTTTGGAGTCGGCTGCTGACAAAATGTTCCAAACACACCCCATGCACAACTCCACCGGGGAAGGTGCCAGACAGGAGTTCTCCTGGTAGTTTTTACATTGCTCCGGTAGGCATCTGAAAGACACCACAAAAATTGTTCTACCTGCTTTGTGGGCTGAGTTGGGGAACCGCTGAATTTTGGACTCGGCTGGTGACAAAATGTTCCAAACACACCCCCTGCACAACTCCACCGGGGAAGGTGCCAGACAGGAGTTCTCTTAGTAGTTTTTACACTACCTTGGTAGGCATCTGAAAGACACCACAAAAGTTGTTCTTCCTGCTTTCTGGGCTGAGATGGGGAACCGCTGAATTTTGGACTCGGCTGGTGACAAAATGTTCCAAACACACCCCCTGCACAACTCCACCGGGGAAGGTGCCAGACAGGAGTTCTCCTGGTAGTTTTTACATTGCTCCGGTAGGCATCTGAAAGACACCACAAAAGTTGTTCTACCTGCTTTCTGGGCTGAGATGGGGAACCGCTGAATTTTGGAGTCGGCTGGTGACAAAATGTTCCAAACACACCCCATGCACAACTCCACCGGGGAAGGTGCCAGGAACGAATTCTGTTGGTAGTTTTTACACTACCTTGGTAGGCAGCTGAAAGGCACCACAAAAGTTGTTCTACCTGCTTTCTGGGCTGAGATGGGGAATAGCTGAATTTTGGACTCGGCTGGTGACAAAATGTTCCAAACACACCCCATGCACAACTCCACCGAGAAGGTGCCAGACAGGAGTTCTCCTGGTAGTTTTTACATTGCTCCGGTAGGCATCTGAAAGATACCACAAAAGATGTTCTACCTGCTTTCTGGGCTGAGATGGGGAACCGCTGAATTTTGGAGTCGGCCGGTGACAAAATGTTCCAAACACACCCCATGCACAACTCCACCGGGGAAGGTGCCAGAAAGGAGATCTCTTGATAGTTTTTACACTACCTTGGTAGGCAGCTGAAAGGCACCACAAAAGTTGTTCTACCTGCTTTCTGGGCTGAGATGGGGAATCGCTGAATTTTGGACTCGGCCGGTGACAAAATGTTCCAAACACACCCCCTGCACAACTCCACCGGGGAAGGTGCCAGACAGGAGTTCTCCTGGTAGTTTTTACACTACCTTGGTAGGCATCTGAAAGACACCACAAAAGTTGTTCTACCTGCTTTGTGGGCTGAGATGGGGAACCGCTGAATTTTGGACTCAGCTGGTGACAAAATGTTCCAAACACACGCCATGCACAACTCCACCGGGGAAGGTGCCAGACAGGAGTTCTCCTGGTAGTTTTTACATTGCTCCGGTAGGCATCTGAAAGGCACAAGAAAATTTGTTGTACCTGCTTTGTGGGCTGAGATGGGGAACCGCTGAATTTTGGAGTCGGCTGGTGACAAAATGTTCCAAAAACACCCCATGCACAATTCCACCGGGGAAGGTGCCAGACAAGAATTCTCTTGATAGTTTTTACACTACCTTGGTAGGCATCTAAAAGACACCACAAAAGTTGTTCTACCTGCTTTCTGGGCTGAGATGGGGAAGAGCTGTATTTTGGACTCGGCTGGTGACAAAATGTTCCAAACACACCCCCTGCACAACTCCACCGGGGAAGGTGCCAGACAGGAGTTCTCCTGGTAGTTTTTACACTACCTTGGTAGGCATTTGAAAGACACCACAAAAGTTGTTCTACCTGCTTTCTGGGCTGAGATGGGGAAATGCTGAATTTTGGAGTCGGCTGCTGACAAAATGTTCCAAACACACCCCCTGCACAACTCCACCGGGGAAGGTGCCAGACAGGAGTTCTCCTGGTAGTTTTTACATTGCTCCGGTAGGCATCTGAAAGACACCACAAAAATTGTTCTACCTGCTTTCTGGGCTGAGATGGGGAACCGCTGAATTTTGGAGTTGGCCGGTGACAAAATGTTCCAAACACACCCCATGCACAACTCCACCGGGGAAGGTGCCAGACAGGAGTTCTCTTAGTAGTTTTTACACTACCTTGGTAGGCATCTGAAAGACACCACAAAAGTTGTTCTTCCTGCTTTCTGGGCTGAGATGGGGAACCGCTGAATTTTGGAGTCGGCTGGTGACAAAATGTTCCAAACACACCCCATGCACAACTCCACCGGGGAAGGTGCCAGACAGGAGTTCTCCTGGTAGTTTTTACATTGCTCCGGTAGGCATCTGAAAGACACCACAAAAGTTGTTCTACCTGCTTTCTGGGCTGAGATGGGGAACCGCTGAATTTTGGACTCGGCTGGTGACAAAATGTTCCAAACACACCCCATGCACAACTCCACCGGGGAAGGTGCCAGGAACGAATTCTGTTGGTAGTTTTTACACTACCTTGGTAGGCAGCTGAAAGGCACAAGAAAAGTTGTTGTACCTGCTTTCTGGGCTGAGATGGGGAATAGCTGAATTTTGGACTCGGCTGGTGACAAAATGTTTCAAACACACCCCATGCACAACTCCACCACGGAAGGTGCCAGAGAAGAGTTCTCTTAGTAGTTTTTACACTACCTTGGTAGGCATTTGAAAGACACCACAAAAGTTGTTCTACCTGCTTTCTGGGCTGAGATGGGGAAATGCTGAATTTTGGAGTCGGCTGCTGACAAAATGTTCCAAACACACCCCCTGCACAACTCCACCGAGAAGGTGCCAGACAGGAGTTCTCCTGGTAGTTTTTACATTGCTCCGGTAGGCATCTGAAAGATACCACAAAAGATGTTCTACCTGCTTTCTGGGCTGAGATGGGGAACCGCTGAATTTTGGAGTCGGCCGGTGACAAAATGTTCCAAACACACCCCATGCACAACTCCACCGGGGAAGGTGCCAGAAAGGAGATCTCTTGATAGTTTTTACACTACCTTGGTAGGCAGCTGAAAGGCACCACAAAAGTTGTTCTACCTGCTTTCTGGGCTGAGATGGGGAATCGCTGAATTTTGGACTCGGCCGGTGACAAAATGTTCCAAACACACCCCCTGCACAACTCCACCGGGGAAGGTGCCAGACAGGAGTTCTCCTGGTAGTTTTTACACTACCTTGGTAGGCATCTGAAAGACACCACAAAAGTTGTTCTACCTGCTTTGTGGGCTGAGATGGGGAACCGCTGAATTTTGGACTCAGCTGGTGACAAAATGTTCCAAACACACGCCATGCACAACTCCACCGGGGAAGGTGCCAGACAGGAGTTCTCCTGGTAGTTTTTACATTGCTCCGGTAGGCATCTGAAAGGCACAAGAAAATTTGTTGTACCTGCTTTGTGGGCTGAGATGGGGAACCGCTGAATTTTGGAGTCGGCTGGTGACAAAATGTTCCAAAAACACCCCATGCACAATTCCACCGGGGAAGGTGCCAGACAAGAATTCTCTTGATAGTTTTTACACTACCTTGGTAGGCATCTAAAAGACACCACAAAAGTTGTTCTACCTGCTTTCTGGGCTGAGATGGGGAAGAGCTGTATTTTGGACTCGGCTGGTGACAAAATGTTCCAAACACACCCCCTGCACAACTCCACCGGGGAAGGTGCCAGACAGGAGTTCTCCTGGTAGTTTTTACACTACCTTGGTAGGCATTTGAAAGACACCACAAAAGTTGTTCTACCTGCTTTCTGGGCTGAGATGGGGAAATGCTGAATTTTGGAGTCGGCTGCTGACAAAATGTTCCAAACACACCCCCTGCACAACTCCACCGGGGAAGGTGCCAGACAGGAGTTCTCCTGGTAGTTTTTACATTGCTCCGGTAGGCATCTGAAAGACACCACAAAAATTGTTCTACCTGCTTTCTGGGCTGAGATGGGGAACCGCTGAATTTTGGAGTTGGCCGGTGACAAAATGTTCCAAACACACCCCATGCACAACTCCACCGGGGAAGGTGCCAGACAGGAGTTCTCTTAGTAGTTTTTACACTACCTTGGTAGGCATCTGAAAGACACCACAAAAGTTGTTCTTCCTGCTTTCTGGGCTGAGATGGGGAACCGCTGAATTTTGGAGTCGGCTGGTGACAAAATGTTCCAAACACACCCCATGCACAACTCCACCGGGGAAGGTGCCAGACAGGAGTTCTCCTGGTAGTTTTTACATTGCTCCGGTAGGCATCTGAAAGACACCACAAAAGTTGTTCTACCTGCTTTCTGGGCTGAGATGGGGAACCGCTGAATTTTGGACTCGGCTGGTGACAAAATGTTCCAAACACACCCCATGCACAACTCCACCGGGGAAGGTGCCAGGAACGAATTCTGTTGGTAGTTTTTACACTACCTTGGTAGGCAGCTGAAAGGCACAAGAAAAGTTGTTGTACCTGCTTTCTGGGCTGAGATGGGGAATAGCTGAATTTTGGACTCGGCTGGTGACAAAATGTTTCAAACACACCCCATGCACAACTCCACCACGGAAGGTGCCAGAGAAGAGTTCTCTTAGTAGTTTTTACACTACCTTGGTAGGCATTTGAAAGACACCACAAAAGTTGTTCTACCTGCTTTCTGGGCTGAGATGGGGAAATGCTGAATTTTGGAGTCGGCTGCTGACAAAATGTTCCAAACACACCCCCTGCACAACTCCACCGGGGAAGGTGCCAGACAGGAGTTCTCCTGGTAGTTTTTACATTGCTCCGGTAGGCATCTGAAAGACACCACAAAAATTGTTCTACCTGCTTTCTGGGCTGAGATGGGGAACCGCTGAATTTTGGAGTCGGCTGGTGACAAAATGTTCCAAACACACCCCATGCACAACTCCACCGGGGAAGGTGCCAGACAGGAGTTCTCCTGGTAGTTTTTATATTGCTCCGGTAGGCATCAAAAAGACACCACAAAAGTTGTTCTACCTGCTTTCTGGGCTGAGATGGGGAACCGCTGAATTTTGGAGTCGGCCGGTGACAAAATGTTCCAAACACACCCCATGCACAACTCCACCGGGGAAGGTGCCAGGAACGAATTCTGTTGGTAGTTTTTACACTACCTTGGTAGGCAGCTGAAAGGTACCACAAAAGTTGTTCTACCTGCTTTCTGGGCTGAGATGGGGAATCGCTGAATTTTGGACTCGGCCGGTGACAAAATGTTCCAAACACACCCCATGCACAACTCCACCGGGGAAGGTGCCAGACAGGAGTTCTCCTGGTAGTTTTTACATTGCTCCGGTAGGCATCTGAAAGACACCACAAAAGTTGTTCTACCTGCTTTCTGGGCTGAGATGGGGAAATGCTGAATTTTGGACTCGGCTGGTGAGAAAATGTTCCAAACACACCCCCTGCACAACTCCACCGGGGAAGGTGCCAGACAGGAGTTCTCCTGGTAGTTTTTACATTGCTCCGGTAGGCATCTGAAAGACACCACAAAAATTGTTCTACCTGCTTTCTGGGCTGAGATGGGGAACCGCTGAATTTTGGAGTTGGCCGGTGACAAAATGTTCCAAACACACCCCATGCACAACTCCACCGGGGAAGGTGCCAGACAGGAGTTCTCTTAGTAGTTTTTACACTACCTTGGTAGGCATCTGAAAGACACCACAAAAGTTGTTCTTCCTGCTTTCTGGGCTGAGATGGGGAACCGCTGAATTTTGGAGTCGGCTGGTGACAAAATGTTCCAAACACACCCCATGCACAACTCCACCGGGGAAGGTGCCAGACAAGAGTTCTCTTGATAGTTTTTACACTACCTTGGTAGGCATCTGAAAGACACCACAAAAGTTGTTCTTCCTGCTTTCTGGGCTGAGATGGGGAACCGCTGAATTTTGGACTCGGCTGGTGACAAAATGTTCCAAACACACCCCCTGCACAACTCCACCGGGGAAGGTGCCAGACAGGAGTTCTCCTGGTAGTTTTTACATTGCTCCGGTAGGCATCTGAAAGACACCACAAAAGTTGTTCTACCTGCTTTCTGGGCTGAGATGGGGAACCGCTGAATTTTGGAGTCGGCTGGTGACAAAATGTTCCAAACACACCCCATGCACAACTCCACCGGGGAAGGTGCCAGGAACGAATTCTGTTGGTAGTTTTTACACTACCTTGGTAGGCAGCTGAAAGGCACCACAAAAGTTGTTCTACCTGCTTTCTGGGCTGAGATGGGGAATAGCTGAATTTTGGACTCGGCTGGTGACAAAATGTTCCAAACACACCCCATGCACAACTCCACCGAGAAGGTGCCAGACAGGAGTTCTCCTGGTAGTTTTTACATTGCTCCGGTAGGCATCTGAAAGATACCACAAAAGATGTTCTACCTGCTTTCTGGGCTGAGATGGGGAACCGCTGAATTTTGGAGTCGGCCGGTGACAAAATGTTCCAAACACACCCCATGCACAACTCCACCGGGGAAGGTGCCAGAAAGGAGATCTCTTGATAGTTTTTACACTACCTTGGTAGGCAGCTGAAAGGCACCACAAAAGTTGTTCTACCTGCTTTCTGGGCTGAGATGGGGAATCGCTGAATTTTGGACTCGGCCGGTGACAAAATGTTCCAAACACACCCCCTGCACAACTCCACCGGGGAAGGTGCCAGACAGGAGTTCTCCTGGTAGTTTTTACACTACCTTGGTAGGCATCTGAAAGACACCACAAAAGTTGTTCTACCTGCTTTGTGGGCTGAGATGGGGAACCGCTGAATTTTGGACTCAGCTGGTGACAAAATGTTCCAAACACACGCCATGCACAACTCCACCGGGGAAGGTGCCAGACAGGAGTTCTCCTGGTAGTTTTTACATTGCTCCGGTAGGCATCTGAAAGGCACAAGAAAATTTGTTGTACCTGCTTTGTGGGCTGAGATGGGGAACCGCTGAATTTTGGAGTCGGCTGGTGACAAAATGTTCCAAAAACACCCCATGCACAATTCCACCGGGGAAGGTGCCAGACAAGAATTCTCTTGATAGTTTTTACACTACCTTGGTAGGCATCTAAAAGACACCACAAAAGTTGTTCTACCTGCTTTCTGGGCTGAGATGGGGAAGAGCTGTATTTTGGACTCGGCTGGTGACAAAATGTTCCAAACACACCCCCTGCACAACTCCACCGGGGAAGGTGCCAGACAGGAGTTCTCCTGGTAGTTTTTACACTACCTTGGTAGGCATTTGAAAGACACCACAAAAGTTGTTCTACCTGCTTTCTGGGCTGAGATGGGGAAATGCTGAATTTTGGAGTCGGCTGCTGACAAAATGTTCCAAACACACCCCCTGCACAACTCCACCGGGGAAGGTGCCAGACAGGAGTTCTCCTGGTAGTTTTTACATTGCTCCGGTAGGCATCTGAAAGACACCACAAAAATTGTTCTACCTGCTTTCTGGGCTGAGATGGGGAACCGCTGAATTTTGGAGTTGGCCGGTGACAAAATGTTCCAAACACACCCCATGCACAACTCCACCGGGGAAGGTGCCAGACAGGAGTTCTCTTAGTAGTTTTTACACTACCTTGGTAGGCATCTGAAAGACACCACAAAAGTTGTTCTTCCTGCTTTCTGGGCTGAGATGGGGAACCGCTGAATTTTGGAGTCGGCTGGTGACAAAATGTTCCAAACACACCCCATGCACAACTCCACCGGGGAAGGTGCCAGACAGGAGTTCTCCTGGTAGTTTTTACATTGCTCCGGTAGGCATCTGAAAGACACCACAAAAGTTGTTCTACCTGCTTTCTGGGCTGAGATGGGGAACCGCTGAATTTTGGACTCGGCTGGTGACAAAATGTTCCAAACACACCCCATGCACAACTCCACCGGGGAAGGTGCCAGGAACGAATTCTGTTGGTAGTTTTTACACTACCTTGGTAGGCAGCTGAAAGGCACAAGAAAAGTTGTTGTACCTGCTTTCTGGGCTGAGATGGGGAATAGCTGAATTTTGGACTCGGCTGGTGACAAAATGTTTCAAACACACCCCATGCACAACTCCACCACGGAAGGTGCCAGAGAAGAGTTCTCTTAGTAGTTTTTACACTACCTTGGTAGGCATTTGAAAGACACCACAAAAGTTGTTCTACCTGCTTTCTGGGCTGAGATGGGGAAATGCTGAATTTTGGAGTCGGCTGCTGACAAAATGTTCCAAACACACCCCCTGCACAACTCCACCGGGGAAGGTGCCAGACAGGAGTTCTCCTGGTAGTTTTTACATTGCTCCGGTAGGCATCTGAAAGACACCACAAAAATTGTTCTACCTGCTTTCTGGGCTGAGATGGGGAACCGCTGAATTTTGGAGTCGGCTGGTGACAAAATGTTCCAAACACACCCCATGCACAACTCCACCGGGGAAGGTGCCAGACAGGAGTTCTCCTGGTAGTTTTTATATTGCTCCGGTAGGCATCAAAAAGACACCACAAAAGTTGTTCTACCTGCTTTCTGGGCTGAGATGGGGAACCGCTGAATTTTGGAGTCGGCCGGTGACAAAATGTTCCAAACACACCCCATGCACAACTCCACCGGGGAAGGTGCCAGGAACGAATTCTGTTGGTAGTTTTTACACTACCTTGGTAGGCAGCTGAAAGGTACCACAAAAGTTGTTCTACCTGCTTTCTGGGCTGAGATGGGGAATCGCTGAATTTTGGACTCGGCCGGTGACAAAATGTTCCAAACACACCCCATGCACAACTCCACCGGGGAAGGTGCCAGACAGGAGTTCTCCTGGTAGTTTTTACATTGCTCCGGTAGGCATCTGAAAGACACCACAAAAGTTGTTCTACCTGCTTTCTGGGCTGAGATGGGGAAACGCTGAATTTTGGACTCGGCTGGTGACAAAATGTTCCAAACACACCCCCTGCACAACTCCACCGGGGAAGGTGCCAGACAGGAGTTCTCCTGGTAGTTTTTACATTGCTCCGGTAGGCATCTGAAAGACACCACAAAAATTGTTCTACCTGCTTTCTGGGCTGAGATGGGGAACCGCTGAATTTTGGAGTTGGCCGGTGACAAAATGTTCCAAACACACCCCATGCACAACTCCACCGGGGAAGGTGCCAGACAGGAGTTCTCTTAGTAGTTTTTACACTACCTTGGTAGGCATCTGAAAGACACCACAAAAGTTGTTCTTCCTGCTTTCTGGGCTGAGATGGGGAACCGCTGAATTTTGGAGTCGGCTGGTGACAAAATGTTCCAAACACACCCCATGCACAACTCCACCGGGGAAGGTGCCAGACAGGAGTTCTCCTGGTAGTTTTTACATTGCTCCGGTAGGCATCTGAAAGACACCACAAAAGTTGTTCTACCTGCTTTCTGGGCTGAGATGGGGAACCGCTGAATTTTGGAGTCAGCCGGTGACAAAATGTTCCAAACACACCCCATGCACAACTCCACCGGGGAAGGTGCCAGGAACGAATTCTGTTGGTAGTTTTTACACTACCTTGGTAGGCATCTGAAAGACACCACAAAAGTTGTTCTTCCTGCTTTCTGGGCTGAGATGGGGAACCGCTGAATTTTGGAGTCGGCTGGTATCAAAATGTTCCAAACACACCCCCTGCACAACTCCACCGGGGAAGGTGCCAGACAGGAGTTCTCCTGGTAGTTTTTACATTGCTCCGGTAGGCATCTGAAAGACACCACAAAAATTGTTCTACCTGCTTTCTGGGCTGAGATGGGGAACCGCTGAATTTTGGACTCGGCTGGTGACAAAATGTTCCAAACACACCCCCTGCACAACTCCACCGGGGAAGGTGCCAGACAAGAGTTCTCTTGATAGTTTTTACACTACCTTGGTAGGCATCTGAAAGACACCACAAAAGATGTTCTACCTGCTTTCTGGGCTGAGATGGGGAACCGCTGAATTTTGGACTCGGCTGGTGACAAAATGTTCCAAACACACCCCATGCACAACTCCACCGAGAAGGTGCCAGACAGGAGTTCTCCTGGTAGTTTTTACATTGCTCCGGTAGGCATCTGAAAGATACCACAAAAGATGTTCTACCTGCTTTCTGGGCTGAGATGGGGAACCGCTGAATTTTGGACTCGGCCGGTGACAAAATGTTCCAAACACACCCCATGCACAACTCCACCGGGGAAGGTGCCAGAAAGGAGATCTCTTGATAGTTTTTACACTACCTTGGTAGGCAGCTGAAAGGCACCACAAAAGTTGTTCTACCTGCTTTCTGGGCTGAGATGGGGAACCGCTGAATTTTGGACTCGGCTGGTGACAAAATGTTCCAAACACACCCCATGCACAACTCCACCGGGGAAGGTGCCAGACAAGAGTTCTCTTGATAGTTTTTACACTACCTTGGTAGGCATCTGAAAGACACCACAAAAGTTGTTCTACCTGCTTTCTGGGCTGAGATGGGGAACCGCTGAATTTTGGACTCGGCTGGTGACAAAATGTTCCAAACACACCCCATGCACAACTCCACCGGGGAAGGTGCCAGACAGGAGTTCTCCTGGTAGTTTTTACACTACCTTGGTAGGCAGCTGAAAGGCACCACAAAAGTTGTTCTAACTGCTTTCTGGGCTGAGATGGGGAACCGCTGAATTTTGGAGTCGGCTGGTGACAAAATGTTCCAAACACACCCCATGCACAACTCCACCGGGGAAGGTGCCAGACAGGAGTTCTCTTGGTAGTTTTTACACTACCTTGGTAGGCATCTAAAAGACACCACAAAAGTTGTTCTACCTGCTTTCTGGGCTGAGATGGGAAAACGCTGAATTTTGGACTCGGCTGGTGACAAAATGTTCCAAACACACCCCATGCACAACTCCACCGGGGAAGGT
Source organism: Falco cherrug (assembly GCF_023634085.1). NCBI lineage: Eukaryota > Metazoa > Chordata > Aves > Falconiformes > Falconidae > Falco > Falco cherrug. Next base: position 28,643 of record NW_026599331.1, read on the forward strand.
GCCAGACAGGAGTTCTCTTGGTAGTTTTTACACTACCTTGGTAGGCATCTAAAAGACACCACAAAAGTTGTTCTGCCTGCTTTCTGGGCTGAGATGGGGAACCGCTGAATTTTGGAGTCGGCCGGTGACAAAATGTTCCAAACACACCCCATGCACAACTCCACCGGGGAAGGTGCCAGAAAGGAGATCTCTTGATAGTTTTTACACTACCTTGGTAGGCAGCTGAAAGGCACCACAAAAGTTGTTCTACCTGCTTTCTGGGCTGAGATGGGGAAACGCTGAATTTTGGAGTCGGCTGGTGACAAAATGTTCCAAACACACCCCATGCACAACTCCACCGGGGAAGGTGCCAGACAGGAGTTCTTCTGGTAGTTTTTACACTACCTTGGTAGGCATCTAAAAGACACCACAAAAGTTGTTCTACCTGCTTTCTGGGCTGAGATGGGGAAACGCTGAATTTTGGACTCGGCTGGTGAGAAAATGTTCCAAACACACCCCATGCACAACTCCACCACGGAAGGTGCCAGACAAGAGTTCTCTTAGTAGTTTTTACACTACCTTGGTAGGCAGCTGAAAGGCACCACAAAAGTTGTTCTTCCTGCTTTCTGGGCTGAGATGGGGAACCGCTGAATTTTGGACTCGGCTGGTGACAAAATGTTCCAAACACACCCCATGCACAACTCCACCGGGGAAGGTGCCAGACAAGAGTTCTCTTGATAGTTTTTACACTACCTTGGTAGGCATCTGAAAGACACCACAAAAGTTGTTCTACCTGCTTTCTGGGCTGAGATGGGGAACCGCTGAATTTTGGACTCGGCTGGTGACAAAATGTTCCAAACACACCCCATGCACAACTCCACCGGGGAAGGTGCCAGACAGGAGTTCTCCTGGTAGTTTTTACACTACCTTGGTAGGCAGCTGAAAGGCACCACAAAAGTTGTTCTAACTGCTTTCTGGGCTGAGATGGGGAACCGCTGAATTTTGGAGTCGGCTGGTGACAAAATGTTCCAAACACACCCCATGCACAACTCCACCGGGGAAGGTGCCAGACAGGAGTTCTCTTGGTAGTTTTTACACTACCTTGGTAGGCATCTAAAAGACACCACAAAAGTTGTTCTACCTGCTTTCTGGGCTTAGATGGGGAAACGCTGAATTTTGGACTCGGCTGGTGACAAAATGTTCCAAACACACCCCATGCACAACTCCACCGGGGAAGGTGCCAGACAGGAGTTCTCTTGGTAGTTTTTACACTACCTTGGTAGGCATCTAAAAGACACCACAAAAGTTGTTCTGCCTGCTTTCTGGGCTGAGATGGGGAACCGCTGAATTTTGGAGTCGGCCGGTGACAAAATGTTCCAAACACACCCCCTGCACAACTCCACCGGGGAAGGTGCCAGAAAGGAGATCTCTTGATAGTTTTTACACTACCTTGGTAGGCAGCTGAAAGGCACCACAAAAGTTGTTCTACCTGCTTTCTGGGCTGAGATGGGGAAACGCTGAATTTTGGAGTCGGCTGGTGACAAAATGTTCCAAACACACCCCCTGCACAACTCCACCGGGGAAGGTGCCAGACAGGAGTTCTTCTGGTAGTTTTTACACTACCTTGGTAGGCATCTAAAAGACACCACAAAAGTTGTTCTACCTGCTTTCTGGGCTGAGATGGGGAAACGCTGAATTTTGGACTCGGCTGGTGAGAAAATGTTCCAAACACACCCCATGCACAACTCCACCACGGAAGGTGCCAGACAAGAGTTCTCTTAGTAGTTTTTACACTACCTTGGTAGGCATTTGAAAGACACCACAAAAATTGTTCTACCTGCTTTCTGGGCTGAGATGGGGAACCGCTGAATTTTGGACTCGGCTGGTGACAAAATGTTCCAAACACACCCCATGCACAACTCCACCGGGGAAGGTGCCAGACAGGAGTTCTCTTAGTAGTTTTTACACTACCTTGGTAGGCATCTGAAAGACACCACAAAAGTTGTTCTTCCTGCTTTGTGGGCTGAGATGGGGAAACGCTGAATTTTGGACTCGGCTGGTGACAAAATGTTCCAAACACACCCCATGCACAACTCCACCGGGGAAGGTGCCAGACAGGAGTTCTCCTGGTAGTTTTTACATTGCTCCGGTAGGCATCTGAAAGACACCACAAAAGTTGTTCTACCTGCTTTCTGGGCTGAGATGGGGAAACGCTGAATTTTGGAGTCGGCTGGTGACAAAATGTTCCAAAGACACCCCATGCACAACTCCACCGGGGAAGGTGCCAGACAGGAGTTCTCTTGGTAGTTTTTACACTACCTTGGTAGGCATCTAAAAGACACCACAAAAGTTGTTCTACCTGCTTTCTGGGCTGAGATGGGGAAACGCTGAATTTTGGAGTCGGCTGGTGACAAAATGTTCCAAACACACCCCATGCACAACTCCACCGGGGAAGGTGCCAGACAAGAGTTCTCTTAGTAGTTTTTACACTACCTTGGTAGGCATCTGAAAGACACCACAAAAGTTGTTCTACCTGCTTTCTGGGCTGAGATGGGGAATCGCTGAATTTTGGAGTCGGCTGGTGACAAAATGTTCCAAACACACCCCCTGCACAACTCCACCGGGGAAGGTGCCAGACAGGAGTTCTCCTGGTAGTTTTTACATTGCTCCGGTAGGCATCTGAAAGACACCACAAAAGTTGTTCTACCTGCTTTCTGGGCTGAGATGGGGAACCGCTGAATTTTGGACTCGGCTGGTGACAAAATGTTCCAAACACACCCCATGCACAACTCCACCGGGGAAGGTGCCAGACAGGAGTTCTCTTGGTAGTTTTTACACTACCTTGGTAGGCATCTGAAAGACACCACAGAAGTTGTTCTACCTGCTTTCTGGGCTGAGATGGGGAACCGCTGAATTTTGGAGTCGGCCGTTGACAAAATGTTCCAAACACACCCCATGCACAACTCCACCGGGGAAGGTGCCAGACAGGAGTTCTCCTGGTAGTTTTTACATTGCTCCGGTAGGCATCTGAAAGACACCACAAAAGTTGTTCTACCTGCTTTCTGGGCTGAGATGGGGAAATGCTGAATTTTGGAGTCGGCCGGTGACAAAATGTTCCAAACACACCCCATGCACAACTCCACCGGGGAAGGTGCCAGGAACGAATTCTTTTGGTAGTTTTTACACTACCTTGGTAGGCAGCTGAAAGGCACAAGAAAAGTTGTTGTACCTGCTTTGTGGGCTGAGATGGGGAACCGCTGAATTTTGGAGTCGGCCGGTGACAAAATGTTCCAAACACACCCCATGCACAACTCCACCGGGGAAGGTGCCAGGAACGAATTCTTTTGGTAGTTTTTACACTACCTTGGTAGGCAGCTGAAAGGCACAAGAAAAGTTGTTGTACCTGCTTTGTGGGCTGAGATGGGGAACCGCTGAATTTTGGAGTCGGCTGGTGACAGAATGTTCCAAACACACCCCATGCACAACTCCACCACGGAAGGTGCCAGAAAGGAGTTCTCTTGGTAGTTTTTACACTACCTTGGTAGGCAGCTGAAAGGCACCACAAAAGTTGTTCTACCTGCTTTCTGGGCTGAGATGGGGAATCGCTGAATTTTGGACTCGGCTGGTGACAAAATGTTCCAAACACACCCCATGCACAACTCCACCACGGAAGGTGCCAGAAACGAGTTCTGTTGGTAGTTTTTACACTACCTTGGTAGGCATCTGAAAGACACCACAAAAGTTGTTCTACCTGCTTTCTGGGCTGAGATGGGGAATCGCTGAATTTTGGACTCGGCCGGTGACAAAATGTTCCAAACACACCCCCTGCACAACTCCACCGGGGAAGGTGCCAGACAGGAGTCCTCCTGGTAGTTTTTACACTACCTTGGTAGGCATCTGAAAGACACCACAAAAGTTGTTCTACCTGCTTTCTGGGCTGAGATGGGGAACCGCTGAATTTTGGAGTCGGCTGGTGACAAAATGTTCCAAACACACCCCATGCACAACTCCACCGGGGAAGGTGCCAGACAGGAGTTCTCCTGGTAGTTTTTACATTGCTCCGGTAGGCATCTGAAAGACACCACAAAAGTTGTTCTACCTGCTTTCTGGGCTGAGATGGGGAATCGCTGAATTTTGGAGTCGGCCGGTGACAAAATGTTCCAAACACACCCCATGCACAACTCCACCGGGGAAGGTGCCAGACAGGAGTTCTCTTAGTAGTTTTTACACTACCTTGGTAGGCATCTGAAAGACACCACAAAAGTTGTTCTACCTGCTTTCTGGGCTGAGATGGGGAACAGCTGAATTTTGGAGTCGGCTGGTGACAAAATGTTCCAAACACACCCCATGCACAACTCCACCGGGGAAGGTGCCAGACAGGAGTTCTCCTGGTAGTTTTTACACTACCTTGGTAGGCATTTGAAAGACACCACAGAAGTTGTTCTACCTGCTTTCTGGGCTGAGATGGGGAATCGCTGAATTTTGGACTCGGCCGGTGACAAAATGTTCCAAACACACCCCCTGCACAACTCCACCGGGGAAGGTGCCAGACAGGAGTTCTCCTGGTAGTTTTTACACTACCTTGGTAGGCAGCTGAAAGGCACCACAAAAGTTGTTCTACCTGCTTTCTGGGCTGAGATGGGGAAACGCTGAATTTTGGAGTCGGCCGGTGACAAAATGTTCCAAACACACCCCATGCACAACTCCACCGGGGAAGGTGCCAGGAACGAATTCTTTTGGTAGTTTTTACACTACCTTGGTAGGCAGCTGAAAGGCACCACAAAAGTTGTTCTACCTGCTTTGTGGGCTGAGATGGGGAACCGCTGAATTTTGGAGTCGGCTGGTGACAGAATGTTCCAAACACACCCCATGCACAACTCCACCACGGAAGGTGCCAGAAAGGAGTTCTCTTGGTAGTTTTTACACTACCTTGGTAGGCAGCTGAAAGGCACCACAAAAGTTGTTCTACCTGCTTTCTGGGCTGAGATGGGGAATCGCTGAATTTTGGACTCGGCTGGTGACAAAATGTTCCAAACACACCCCATGCACAACTCCACCGGGGAAGGTGCCAGACAGGAGTTCTCCTGGTAGTTTTTACACTACCTTGGTAGGCATTTGAAAGGCACCACAAAAGTTGTTCTTCCTGCTTTCTGGGCTGAGATGGGGAAACGCTGAATTTTGGACTCGGCCGGTGACAAAATGTTCCAAACACACCCCCTGCACAACTCCACCGGGGAAGGTGCCAGACAGGAGTCCTCTTAGTAGTTTTTACACTACCTTGGTAGGCATCTGAAAGGCACCACAAAAGTTGTTCTACCTTCTTTCTGGGCTGAGATGGGGAAACGCTGAATTTTGGAGTCGGCTGGTGACAAAATGTTCCAAAGACACCCCATGCACAACTCCACCGGGGAAGGTGCCAGACAGGAGTTCTCCTGGTAGTTTTTACATTGCTCCGGTAGGCATCTGAAAGACACCACAAAAGTTGTTCTACCTGCTTTCTGGGCTGAGATGGGGAATCGCTGAATTTTGGACTCGGCCGGTGACAAAATGTTCCAAACACACCCCCTGCACAACTCCACCGGGGAAGGTGCCAGACAGGAGTCCTCCTGGTAGTTTTTACACTACCTTGGTAGGCATCTGAAAGACACCACAAAAGTTGTTCTACCTGCTTTCTGGGCTGAGATGGGGAAACGCTGAATTTTGGAGTCGGCTGGTGACAAAATGTTCCAAACACACCCCATGCACAACTCCACCGGGGAAGGTGCCAGACAGGAGTTCTCCTGGTAGTTTTTACATTGCTCCGGTAGGCATCTGAAAGACACCACAAAAGTTGTTCTACCTGCTTTCTGGGCTGAGATGGGGAATCGCTGAATTTTGGACTCGGCCGGTGACAAAATGTTCCAAACACACCCCATGCACAACTCCACCGGGGAAGGTGCCAGACAGGAGTTCTCTTAGTAGTTTTTACACTACCTTGGTAGGCATCTGAAAGGCACCACAAAAGTTGTTCTACCTGCTTTCTGGGCTGAGATGGGGAACAGCTGAATTTTGGAGTCGGCCGGTGACAAAATGTTCAAAACACACCCCATGCACAACTCCACCGGGGAAGGTGCCAGACAGGAGTTCTCCTGGTAGTTTTTACACTACCTTGGTAGGCATTTGAAAGACACCACAGAAGTTGTTCTACCTGCTTTCTGGGCTGAGATGGGGAATCGCTGAATTTTGGACTCGGCCGGTGACAAAATGTTCCAAAGACACCCCCTGCACAACTCCACCGGGGAAGGTGCCAGACAGGAGTTCTCCTGGTAGTTTTTACACTACCTTGGTAGGCAGCTGAAAGGCACAAGAAAAGTTGTTGTACCTGCTTTGTGGGCTGAGATGGGGAACCGCTGAATTTTGGAGTCGGCTGGTGACAAAATGTTCCAAACACACCCCATGCACAACTCCACCCCGGAAGGTACCAGACAGGAGTTCTCCTGGTAGTTTTTACATTGCTCCGGTAGGCATCTGAAAGATACCACAAAAGATGTTCTACCTGCTTTCTGGGCTGAGATGGGGAACCGCTGAATTTTGGACTCGGCCGGTGACAAAATGTTCCAAACACACCCCATGCACAACTCCACCGCGGAAGGTGCCAGACAGGAGTTGTCTTGGTAGATTTTACACTACCTTGGTAGGCATCTGAAAGACACCACAAAAGTTGTTGTACCTGCTTTCTGGGCTGAGATGGGGAAACGCTGAATTTTGGTAGTCGGCTGGTGACAAAATGTTCCAAACACACCCCCTGCACAACTCCACCACGGAAGGTGCCAGACAGGAGTTCTTCTGGTAGTTTTTACACTACCTTGGTAGGCATTTGAAAGGCACCACAAAAGTTGTTCTTCCTGCTTTCTGGGCTGAGATGGGGAACCGCTGAATTTTGGAGTCGGCTGGTGACAAAATGTTCCAAACACACCCCATGCACAACTCCACCGGGGAAGGTGCCAGACAGGAGTTCTCCTGGTAGTTTTTACATTGCTCCGGTAGGCATCTGAAAGACACCACAAAAGTTGTTCTACCTGCTTTCTGGGCTGAGATGGGGAACCGCTGAATTTTGGAGTCGGCTGGTGACAAAATGTTCCAAACACACCCCATGCACAACTCCACCGGGGAAGGTGCCAGGAACGAATTCTGTTGGTAGTTTTTACACTACCTTGGTAGGCAGCTGAAAGGCACCACAAAAGATGTTGTACCTGCTTTCTGGGCTGAGATGGGGAACAGCTGAATTTTGGACTCGGCCGGTGACAAAATGTTCCACAGACACCCCATGCACAACTCCACCGGGGAAGGTGCCAGAAAGGAGTTCCCTTGGTAGTTTTTACACTACCTTGGTAGGCAGCTGAAAGGCAACACAAGAGTTGTTCTACCTGCTTTCTGGGCTGAGATGGGGAAACGCTGAATTTTGGACTCGGCTGGTGACAAAATGTTCCAAACACACCGCATGCACAACTCCACCGGGGAAGGTGCCAGACAGGAGTTCTCCTGGTAGTTTTTACACTACCTTGGTAGGCATCTGAAAGACACCACAAAAGTTGTTCTACCTGCTTTCTGGGCTGAGATGGGGAATCGCTGAATTTTGGACTCGGCCGGTGACAAAATGTTCCAAACACACCCCCTGCACAACTCCACCACGGAAGGTGCCAGACAGGAGTTCTCCTGGTAGTTTTTACACTACCTTGGTAGGCATCTGAAAGACACCACAAAAGTTGTTCTACCTGCTTTCTGGGCTGAGATGGGGAAACGCTGAATTTTGGAGTCGGCCGGTGACAAAATGTTCCAAACACACCCCATGCACAACTCCACCGGGGAAGGTGCCAGACAGGAGTTCTCCTGGTAGTTTTTACACTACCTTGGTAGGCATCTGAAAGACACCACAAAAGTTGTTCTACCTGTTTTCTGGGCTGAGATGGGGAACAGCTGAATTTTGGACTCGGCTGGTGACAAAATGTTCCAAACACACCCCATGCACAACTCCACCGGGGAAGGTGCCAGACAGGAGTTCTCCTGGTAGTTTTTACACTACCTTGGTAGGCATTTGAAAGACACCACAAAAGTTGTTCTACCTGCTTTCTGGGCTGAGATGGGGAACCGCTGAATTTTGGACTCGGCCCGGTGACAAAATGTTCCAAACACACCCCATGCACAACTCCACCGGGGAAGGTGCCAGGAACGAATTCTTTTGGTAGTTTTTACACTACCTTGGTAGGCAGCTGAAAGGCACAAGAAAAGTTGTTCTACCTGCTTTGTGGGCTGAGATGGGGAACCGCTGAATTTTGGAGTCGGCCGGTGACAAAATGTTCCAAACACACCCCCTGCACAACTCCACCGGGGAAGGTGCCAGAAAGGAGTTCTCCTGGTAGTTTTTACACTACCTTGGTAGGCAGCTGAAAGGAACCACAAAAGTTGTTCTACCTGCTTTCTGGGCTGAGACGGGGAAACGCTGAATTTTGGACTCGGCTGGTGACAAAATGTTCCAAACACACCCCATGCACAACTCCACCGGGGAAGGTGCCAGACAGGAGTTCTCCTGGTAGTTTTTACATTGCTCCGGTAGGCATCTGAAAGACACCACAAAAGTTGTTCTACCTGCTTTCTGGGCTGAGATGGGGAAACGCTGAATTTTGGAGTCGGCTGGTGACAAAATGTTCCAAACACACCCCATGCACAACTCCACCGGGGAAGGTGCCAGACAGGAGTTCTCTTGGTAGTTTTTACACTACCTTGGTAGGCATCTAAAAGACACCACAAAAGTTGTTCTACCTGCTTTCTGGGCTGAGATGGGGAAACGCTGAATTTTGGACTCGGCTGGTGACAAAATGTTCCAAACACACCCCATGCACAACTCCACCGGGGAAGGTGCCAGACAAGAGTTCTCTTAGTAGTTTTTACACTACCTTGGTAGGCATTTGAAAGACACCACAAAAGTTGTTCTACCTGCTTTCTGGGCTGAGATGGGGAAATGCTGAATTTTGGAGTCGGCTGCTGACAAAATGTTCCAAACACACCCCATGCACAACTCCACCGGGGAAGGTGCCAGACAGGAGTTCTCCTGGTAGTTTTTACATTGCTCCGGTAGGCATCTGAAAGACACCACAAAAATTGTTCTACCTGCTTTCTGGGCTGAGATGGGGAACCGCTGAATTTTGGACTCGGCCGGTGACAAAATGTTCCAAACACACCCCATGCACAACTCCACCGGGGAAGGTGCCAGACAGGAGTTCTCTTAGTAGTTTTTACACTATCTTGATAGGCATCTGAAAGACACCACAAAAGTTGTTCTTCCTGCTTTGTGGGCTGAGATGGGGAAACGCTGAATTTTGGACTCGGCTGGTGACAAAATGTTCCAAACACACCCCCTGCACAACTCCACCGGGGAAGGTGCCAGACAGGAGTTCTCCTGGTAGTTTTTACATTGCTCCGGTAGGCATCTGAAAGACACCACAAAAGTTGTTCTACCTGCTTTCTGGGCTGAGATGGGGAACCGCTGAATTTTGGAGTCGGCCGGTGACAAAATGTTCCAAACACACCCCCTGCACAACTCCACCGGGGAAGGTGCCAGGAACGAATTCTGTTGGTAGTTTTTACACTACCTTGGTAGGCAGCTGAAAGGCACAAGAAAAGTTGTTGTACCTGGTTTCTGGGCTGAGATGGGGAATCGCTGAATTTTGGACTCGGCTGGTGACAAAATGTTCCAAACACACCCCATGCACAACTCCACCGAGAAGGTGCCAGACAGGAGTTCTCCTGGTAGTTTTTACATTGCTCCGGTAGGCATCTGAAAGACACCACAAAAGATGTTCTACCTGCTTTCTGGGCTGAGATGGGGAACCGCTGAATTTTGGAGTCGGCTGGTGACAAAATGTTCCAAACACACCCCATGCAAAACTCCACCGGGGAAGGTGCCAGACAGGAGTTCTCTTAGTAGTTTTTACACTACCTTGGTAGGCATCTGAAAGACACCACAAAAGTTGTTCTACCTGCTTTCTGGGCTGAGATGGGGAATCGCTGAATTTTGGAGTCGGCTGGTGACAAAATGTTCCAAACACACCCCATGCACAACTCCACCGGGGAAGGTGCCAGACAGGAGTTCTCTTGGTAGTTTTTACACTACCTTGGTAGGCAACTAAAAGACACCACAAAAGTTGTTCTACCTGCTTTCTGGGCTGAGATGGGGAACCGCTGAATTTTGGACTCGGCTGGTGACAAAATGTTCCAAACACACCCCATGCACAACTCCACCGGGGAAGGTGCCAGACAGGAGTTCTCTTGGTAGTTTTTACACTACCTTGGTAGGCATCTGAAAGACACCACAGAAGTTGTTCTACCTGCTTTCTGGGCTGAGATGGGGAACCGCTGAATTTTGGAGTCGGCCGTTGACAAAATGTTCCAAACACACCCCATGCACAACTCCACCGGGTAAGGTGCCAGACAGGAGTTCTCCTGGTAGTTTTTACATTGCTCCGGTAGGCATCTGAAAGACACCACAAAAGTTGTTCTACCTGCTTTCTGGGCTGAGATGGGGAAATGCTGAATTTTGGAGTCGGCCGGTGACAAAATGTTCCAAACACACCCCATGCACAACTCCACCGGGGAAGGTGCCAGACAGGAGTTCTCCTGGTAGTTTTTACACTACCTTGGTAGGCATTTGAAAGACACCACAAAACTTGTTCTACCTGCTTTCTGGGCTGAGATGGGGAACCGCTGAATTTTGGAGTCGGCCGGTGACAAAATGTTCCAAACACACCCCATGCACAACTCCACCGGGGAAGGTGCCAGGAACGAATTCTTTTGGTAGTTTTTACACTACCTTGGTAGGCAGCTGAAAGGCACAAGAAAAGTTGTTGTACCTGCTTTGTGGGCTGAGATGGGGAACCGCTGAATTTTGGAGTCGGCTGGTGACAGAATGTTCCAAACACACCCCATGCACAACTCCACCACGGAAGGTACCAGAAAGGAGTTCTCTTGGTAGTTTTTACACTACCTTGGTAGGCAGCTGAAAGGCACCACAAAAGTTGTTCTACCTGCTTTCTGGGCTGAGATGGGGAACCGCTGAATTTTGGACTCGGCTGGTGACAAAATGTTCCAAACACACCCCATGCACAACTCCACCACGGAAGGTGCCAGAAACGAGTTCTGTTGGTAGTTTTTACACTACCTTGGTAGGCATCTGAAAGACACCACAAAAGTTGTTCTACCTGCTTTCTGGGCTGAGATGGGGAATCGCTGAATTTTGGACTCGGCCGGTGACAAAATGTTCCAAACACACCCCCTGCACAACTCCACCGGGGAAGGTGCCAGACAGGAGTCCTCCTGGTAGTTTTTACACTACCTTGGTAGGCATCTGAAAGACACCACAAAAGTTGTTCTACCTGCTTTCTGGGCTGAGATGGGGAACCGCTGAATTTTGGAGTCGGCTGGTGACAAAATGTTCCAAACACACCCCATGCACAACTCCACCGGGGAAGGTGCCAGACAGGAGTTCTCCTGGTAGTTTTTACATTGCTCCGGTAGGCATCTGAAAGACACCACAAAAGTTGTTCTACCTGCTTTCTGGGCTGAGATGGGGAATCGCTGAATTTTGGAGTCGGCCGGTGACAAAATGTTCCAAACACACCCCATGCACAACTCCACCACGGAAGGTGCCAGACAGGAGTTCTCTTAGTAGTTTTTACACTACCTTGGTAGGCATCTGAAAGACACCACAAAAGTTGTTCTACCTGCTTTCTGGGCTGAGATGGGGAACAGCTGAATTTTGGAGTCGGCTGGTGACAAAATGTTCCAAACACACCCCATGCACAACTCCACCGGGGAAGGTGCCAGACAGGAGTTCTCCTGGTAGTTTTTACACTACCTTGGTAGGCATTTGAAAGACACCACAGAAGTTGTTCTACCTGCTTTCTGGGCTGAGATGGGGAATCGCTGAATTTTGGACTCGGCCGGTGACAAAATGTTCCAAAGACACCCCCTGCACAACTCCACCGGGGAAGGTGCCAGACAGGAGTTCTCCTGGTAGTTTTTACACTACCTTGGTAGGCAGCTGAAAGGCACCACAAAAGTTGTTCTACCTGCTTTCTGGGCTGAGATGGGGAAACGCTGAATTTTGGAGTCGGCCGGTGACAAAATGTTCCAAACACACCCCATGCACAACTCCACCGGGGAAGGTGCCAGGAACGAATTCTTTTGGTAGTTTTTACACTACCTTGGTAGGCAGCTGAAAGGCACAAGAAAAGTTGTTGTACCTGCTTTGTGGGCTGAGATGGGGAACTGCTGAATTTTGGACTCGGCTGGTGACAAAATGTTCCAAACACACCCCATGCACAACTCCACCGGGGAAGGTGCCAGACAGGAGTTCTCCTGGTAGTTTTTACACTACCTTGGTAGGCATTTGAAAGGCACCACAAAAGTTGTTCTTCCTGCTTTCTGGGCTGAGATGGGGAACCGCTGAATTTTGGAGTTGGCCGGTGACAAAATGTTCCAAACACACCCCCTGCACAACTCCACCGGGGAAGGTGCCAGACAGGAGTCCTCTTAGTAGTTTTTACACTACCTTGGTAGGCATCTGAAAGGCACCACAAAAGTTGTTCTACCTTCTTTCTGGGCTGAGATGGGGAACCGCTGAATTTTGGAGTCGGCTGGTGACAAAATGTTCCAAACACACCCCATGCACAACTCCACCGGGGAAGGTGCCAGACAGGAGTTCTCCTGGTAGTTTTTACATTGCTCCGGTAGGCATCTGAAAGACACCACAAAAGTTGTTCTACCTGCTTTCTGGGCTGAGATGGGGAATCGCTGAATTTTGGAGTCGGCCGGTGACAAAATGTTCCAAACACACCCCATGCACAACTCCACCGGGGAAGGTGCCAGACAGGAGTTCTCTTAGTAGTTTTTACACTACCTTGGTAGGCATCTGAAAGGCACCACAAAAGTTGTTCTACCTGCTTTCTGGGCTGAGATGGGGAACAGCTGAATTTTGGAGTCGGCTGGTGACAAAATGTTCAAAACACACCCCATGCACAACTCCACCGGGGAAGGTGCCAGACAGGAGTTCTCCTGGTAGTTTTTACACTACCTTGGTAGGCATTTGAAAGACACCACAGAAGTTGTTCTACCTGCTTTCTGGGCTGAGATGGGGAATCGCTGAATTTTGGACTCGGCCGGTGACAAAATGTTCCAAAGACACCCCCTGCACAACTCCACCGGGGAAGGTGCCAGACAGGAGTTCTCCTGGTAGTTTTTACACTACCTTGGTAGGCAGCTGAAAGGCACCACAAAAGTTGTTCTACCTGCTTTCTGGGCTGAGATGGGGAAACGCTGAATTTTGGACTTGGCGGGTGACAAAATGTTCCAAACACACCCCATGCACAACTCCACCGGGGAAGGTGCCAGACAGGAGTTCTCCTGGTAGTTTTTACACTACCTTGGTAGGCATCTGAAAGACACCACAAAAGTTGTTCTACCTGCTTTGTGGGCTGAGATGGGGAAACGCTGAATTTTGGAGTCGGCTGGTGACAAAATGTTCCAAACACACCCCATGCACAACTCCACCGGGGAAGGTGCCAGACAGGAGTTCTCCTGGTAGTTTTTACACTACCTTGGTAGGCATCTGAAAGACACCACAAAAGTTGTTCTACCTGCTTTCTGGGCTGAGATGGGGAATCGCTGAATTTTGGACTCGGCCGGTGACAAAATGTTCCAAACACACCCCATGCACAACTCCACCGGGGAAGGTGCCAGAAACGAGTTCTGTTGGTAGTTTTTACACTACCTTGGTAGGCAGCTGAAAGGCACAAGAAAAGTTGTTGTACCTGCTTTGTGGGCTGAGATGGGGAACCGCTGAATTTTGGAGTCGGCTGGTGACAAAATGTTCCAAACACACCCCATGCACAACTCCACCCCGGAAGGTACCAGACAGGAGTTCTCCTGGTAGTTTTTACATTGCTCCGGTAGGCATCTGAAAGATACCACAAAAGATGTTCTACCTGCTTTCTGGGCTGAGATGGGGAACCGCTGAATTTTGGACTCGGCCGGTGACAAAATGTTCCAAACACACCCCATGCACAACATCACCGGGGAAGGTGCCAGACAGGAGTTGTCTTGGTAGATTTTACACTACCTTGGTAGGCATCTGAAAGACACCACAAAAGTTGTTCTACCTGCTTTCTGGGCTGAGATGGGGAAACGCTGAATTTTGGTAGTCGGCTGGTGACAAAATGTTCCAAACACACCCCCTGCACAACTCCACCACGGAAGGTGCCAGACAGGAGTTCTCTTGGTAGTTTTTACACTACCTTGGTAGGCATTTGAAAGGCACCACAAAAGTTGTTCTTCCTGCTTTCTGGGCTGAGATGGGGAACCGCTGAATTTTGGAGTCGGCTGGTGACAAAATGTTCCAAACACACCCCATGCACAACTCCACCGGGGAAGGTGCCAGACAGGAGTTCTCCTGGTAGTTTTTACATTGCTCCGGTAGGCATCTGAAAGACACCACAAAAGTTGTTCTACCTGCTTTCTGGGCTGAGATGGGGAACCGCTGAATTTTGGAGTCGGCTGGTGACAAAATGTTCCAAACACACCCCATGCACAACTCCACCGGGGAAGGTGCCAGGAACGAATTCTGTTGGTAGTTTTTACACTACCTTGGTAGGCAGCTGAAAGGCACCACAAAAGTTGTTCTACCTGCTTTCTGGGCTGAGATGGGGAACAGCTGAATTTTGGACTCGGCCGGTGACAAAATGTTCCACAGACACCCCATGCACAACTCCACCGGGGAAGGTGCCAGAAAGGAGTTCCCTTGGTAGTTTTTACACTACCTTGGTAGGCAGCTGAAAGGCAACACAAGAGTTGTTCTACCTGCTTTCTGGGCTGAGATGGGGAACCGCTGAATTTTGGACTCGGCTGGTGACAAAATGTTCCAAACACACCCCATGCACAACTCCACCGGGGAAGGTGCCAGACAGGAGTTCTCCTGGTAGTTTTTACACTACCTTGGTAGGCATCTGAAAGACACCACAAAAGTTGTTCTACCTGCTTTCTGGGCTGAGATGGGGAATCGCTGAATTTTGGACTCGGCCGGTGACAAAATGTTCCAAACACACCCCCTGCACAACTCCACCACGGAAGGTGCCAGACAGGAGTTCTCCTGGTAGTTTTTACACTACCTTGGTAGGCATCTGAAAGACACCACAAAAGTTGTTCTACCTGCTTTCTGGGCTGAGATGGGGAAACGCTGAATTTTGGAGTCGGCCGGTGACAAAATGTTCCAAACACACCCCATGCACAACTCCACCGGGGAAGGTGCCAGACAGGAGTTCTCCTGGTAGTTTTTACACTACCTTGGTAGGCATCTGAAAGACACCACAAAAGTTGTTCTACCTGTTTTCTGGGCTGAGATGGGGAACAGCTGAATTTTGGACTCGGCTGGTGACAAAATGTTCCAAACACACCCCATGCACAACTCCACCGGGGAAGGTGCCAGACAGGAGTTCTCCTGGTAGTTTTTACACTACCTTGGTAGGCATTTGAAAGACACCACAAAAGTTGTTCTACCTGCTTTCTGGGCTGAGATGGGGAACCGCTGAATTTTGGACTCGGCCGGTGACAAAATGTTCCAAACACACCCCATGCACAACTCCACCGGGGAAGGTGCCAGGAACGAATTCTTTTGGTAGTTTTTACACTACCTTGGTAGGCAGCTGAAAGGCACAAGAAAAGTTGTTCTACCTGCTTTGTGGGCTGAGATGGGGAACCGCTGAATTTTGGAGTCGGCCGGTGACAAAATGTTCCAAACACACCCCCTGCACAACTCCACCGGGGAAGGTGCCAGAAAGGAGTTCTCCTGGTAGTTTTTACACTACCTTGGTAGGCAGCTGAAAGGAACCACAAAAGTTGTTCTACCTGCTTTCTGGGCTGAGATGGGGAAACGCTGAATTTTGGACTTGGCGGGTGACAAAATGTTCCAAACACACCCCATGCACAACTCCACCGGGGAAGGTGCCAGACAGGAGTTCTCCTGGTAGTTTTTACACTACCTTGGTAGGCATCTGAAAGACACCACAAAAGTTGTTCTACCTGCTTTCTGGGCTGAGATGGGGAAACGCTGAATTTTGGAGTCGGCTGGTGACAAAATGTTCCAAACACACCCCATGCACAACTCCACCGAGGAAGGTGCCAGAAACGAGTTCTGTTGGTAGTTTTTACACTACCCCGGTAGGCAGCTGAAAGGCACCACAAAAGTTGTTCTACCTGCTCTCTGGGCTGAGATGGGGAAACGCTGAATTTTGGAGTCGGCTGGTGACAAAATGTTCCAAACACACCCCATGCACAACTCCACCGGGGAAGGTGCCAGACAGGAGTTCTCCTGGTAGTTTTTACATTGCTCCGGTAGGCATCTGAAAGACACCACAAAAGTTGTTCTACCTGCTTTCTGGGCTGAGATGGGGAATCGCTGAATTTTGGAGTCGGCCGGTGACAAAATGTTCCAAACACACCCCATGCACAACTCCACCGGGGAAGGTGCCAGACAGGAGTTCTCTTAGTAGTTTTTACACTACCTTGGTAGGCATCTGAAAGGCACCACAAAAGTTGTTCTACCTGCTTTCTGGGCTGAGATGGGGAACAGCTGAATTTTGGAGTCGGCTGGTGACAAAATGTTCAAAACACACCCCATGCACAACTCCACCGGGGAAGGTGCCAGACAGGAGTTCTCCTGGTAGTTTTTACACTACCTTGGTAGGCATTTGAAAGACACCACAGAAGTTGTTCTACCTGCTTTCTGGGCTGAGATGGGGAATCGCTGAATTTTGGACTCGGCCGGTGACAAAATGTTCCAAAGACACCCCCTGCACAACTCCACCGGGGAAGGTGCCAGACAGGAGTTCTCCTGGTAGTTTTTACACTACCTTGGTAGGCAGCTGAAAGGCACCACAAAAGTTGTTCTTCCTGCTTTCTGGGCTGAGATGGGGAAACGCTGAATTTTGGACTTGGCGGGTGACAAAATGTTCCAAACACACCCCATGCACAACTCCACCGGGGAAGGTGCCAGACAGGAGTTCTCCTGGTAGTTTTTACACTACCTTGGTAGGCATCTGAAAGACACCACAAAAGTTGTTCTACCTGCTTTGTGGGCTGAGATGGGGAAACGCTGAATTTTGGAGTCGGCTGGTGACAAAATGTTCCAAACACACCCCATGCACAACTCCACCGGGGAAGGTGCCAGACAGGAGTTCTCCTGGTAGTTTTTACACTACCTTGGTAGGCATCTGAAAGACACCACAAAAGTTGTTCTACCTGCTTTCTGGGCTGAGATGGGGAATCGCTGAATTTTGGACTCGGCCGGTGACAAAATGTTCCAAACACACCCCATGCACAACTCCACCGGGGAAGGTGCCAGAAACGAGTTCTGTTGGTAGTTTTTACACTACCTTGGTAGGCAGCTGAAAGGCACAAGAAAAGTTGTTGTACCTGCTTTGTGGGCTGAGATGGGGAACCGCTGAATTTTGGAGTCGGCTGGTGACAAAATGTTCCAAACACACCCCATGCACAACTCCACCCCGGAAGGTACCAGACAGGAGTTCTCCTGGTAGTTTTTACATTGCTCCGGTAGGCATCTGAAAGATACCACAAAAGATGTTCTACCTGCTTTCTGGGCTGAGATGGGGAACCGCTGAATTTTGGACTCGGCCGGTGACAAAATGTTCCAAACACACCCCATGCACAACTCCACCGGGGAAGGTGCCAGACAGGAGTTGTCTTGGTAGATTTTACACTACCTTGGTAGGCATCTGAAAGACACCACAAAAGTTGTTCTACCTGCTTTCTGGGCTGAGATGGGGAAACGCTGAATTTTGGTAGTCGGCTGGTGACAAAATGTTCCAAACACACCCCCTGCACAACTCCACCACGGAAGGTGCCAGACAGGAGTTCTCTTGGTAGTTTTTACACTACCTTGGTAGGCATTTGAAAGGCACCACAAAAGTTGTTCTTCCTGCTTTCTGGGCTGAGATGGGGAACCGCTGAATTTTGGAGTCGGCTGGTGACAAAATGTTCCAAACACACCCCATGCACAACTCCACCGGGGAAGGTGCCAGACAGGAGTTCTCCTGGTAGTTTTTACATTGCTCCGGTAGGCATCTGAAAGACACCACAAAAGTTGTTCTACCTGCTTTCTGGGCTGAGATGGGGAACCGCTGAATTTTGGAGTCGGCTGGTGACAAAATGTTCCAAACACACCCCATGCACAACTCCACCGGGGAAGGTGCCAGGAACGAATTCTGTTGGTAGTTTTTACACTACCTTGGTAGGCAGCTGAAAGGCACCACAAAAGTTGTTCTACCTGCTTTCTGGGCTGAGATGGGGAACAGCTGAATTTTGGACTCGGCCGGTGACAAAATGTTCCACAGACACCCCATGCACAACTCCACCGGGGAAGGTGCCAGAAAGGAGTTCCCTTGGTAGTTTTTACACTACCTTGGTAGGCAGCTGAAAGGCAACACAAGAGTTGTTCTACCTGCTTTCTGGGCTGAGATGGGGAACCGCTGAATTTTGGACTCGGCTGGTGACAAAATGTTCCAAACACACCCCATGCACAACTCCACCGGGGAAGGTGCCAGACAGGAGTTCTCCTGGTAGTTTTTACACTACCTTGGTAGGCATCTGAAAGACACCACAAAAGTTGTTCTACCTGCTTTCTGGGCTGAGATGGGGAATCGCTGAATTTTGGACTCGGCCGGTGACAAAATGTTCCAAACACACCCCCTGCACAACTCCACCACGGAAGGTGCCAGACAGGAGTTCTCCTGGTAGTTTTTACACTACCTTGGTAGGCATCTGAAAGACACCACAAAAGTTGTTCTACCTGCTTTCTGGGCTGAGATGGGGAAACGCTGAATTTTGGAGTCGGCCGGTGACAAAATGTTCCAAACACACCCCATGCACAACTCCACCGGGGAAGGTGCCAGACAGGAGTTCTCCTGGTAGTTTTTACACTACCTTGGTAGGCATCTGAAAGACACCACAAAAGTTGTTCTACCTGTTTTCTGGGCTGAGATGGGGAACAGCTGAATTTTGGACTCGGCTGGTGACAAAATGTTCCAAACACACCCCATGCACAACTCCACCGGGGAAGGTGCCAGACAGGAGTTCTCCTGGTAGTTTTTACACTACCTTGGTAGGCATTTGAAAGACACCACAAAAGTTGTTCTACCTGCTTTCTGGGCTGAGATGGGGAACCGCTGAATTTTGGACTCGGCCGGTGACAAAATGTTCCAAACACACCCCATGCACAACTCCACCGGGGAAGGTGCCAGGAACGAATTCTTTTGGTAGTTTTTACACTACCTTGGTAGGCAGCTGAAAGGCACAAGAAAAGTTGTTCTACCTGCTTTGTGGGCTGAGATGGGGAACCGCTGAATTTTGGAGTCGGCCGGTGACAAAATGTTCCAAACACACCCCCTGCACAACTCCACCGGGGAAGGTGCCAGAAAGGAGTTCTCCTGGTAGTTTTTACACTACCTTGGTAGGCAGCTGAAAGGAACCACAAAAGTTGTTCTACCTGCTTTCTGGGCTGAGATGGGGAAACGCTGAATTTTGGACTTGGCGGGTGACAAAATGTTCCAAACACACCCCATGCACAACTCCACCGGGGAAGGTGCCAGACAGGAGTTCTCCTGGTAGTTTTTACACTACCTTGGTAGGCATCTGAAAGACACCACAAAAGTTGTTCTACCTGCTTTCTGGGCTGAGATGGGGAAACGCTGAATTTTGGAGTCGGCTGGTGACAAAATGTTCCAAACACACCCCATGCACAACTCCACCGAGGAAGGTGCCAGAAACGAGTTCTGTTGGTAGTTTTTACACTACCCCGGTAGGCAGCTGAAAGGCACCACAAAAGTTGTTCTACCTGCTCTCTGGGCTGAGATGGGGAAACGCTGAATTTTGGAGTCGGCTGGTGACAAAATGTTCCAAACACACCCCATGCACAACTCCACCGAGGAAGGTGCCAGAAACGAGTTCTGTTGGTAGTTTTTACACTACCCCGGTAGGCAGCTGAAAGGCACCACAAAAGTTGTTCTACCTGCTTTCTGGGCTGAGATGGGGAAACGCTGAATTTTGGACTCGGCCGGTGACAAAATGTTCCAAACACACCCCCTGCACAACTCCACCACGGAAGGTGCCAGACAGGAGTTCTCTTGGTAGTTTTTACACTACCTTGGTAGGCAGCTGAAAGGCACCACAAAAGTTGTTCTACCTGCTTTCTGGGCTGAGATGGGGAAACGCTGAATTTTGGACTCGGCTGGTGACAAAATGTTCCAAACACACCCCATGCACAACTCCACCGGGGAAGGTGCCAGACAGGAGTTCTCCTGGTAGTTTTTACACTACCTTGGTAGGCATTTGAAAGACACCACAAAACTTGTTCTACCTGCTTTCTGGGCTGAGATGGGGAACAGCTGAATTTTGGACTCGGCCGGTGACAAAATGTTCCAAACACACCCCATGCACAACTCCACCGGGGAAGGTGCCAGGAACGAATTCTTTTGGTAGTTTTTACACTACCTTGGTAGGCAGCTGAAAGGCACCACAAAAGTTGTTGTACCTGCTTTGTGGGCTGAGATGGGGAATCGCTGAACTTTGGAGTCGGCCGGTGACAAAATGTTCCAAACACACCCCCTGCACAACTCCACCACGGAAGGTGCCAGAAAGGAGTTCTCCTGGTAGTTTTTACACTACCTTGGTAGGCAGCTGAAAGGCACCACAAAAGTTGTTCTACCTGCTTTCTGGGCTGAGATGGGGAAACGCTGAATTTTGGACTTGGCGGGTGACAAAATGTTCCAAACACACCCCCTGCACAACTCCACCGGGGAAGGTGCCAGACAGGAGTTCTCCTGGTAGTTTTTACACTACCTTGGTAGGCATCTGAAAGACACCACAAAAGTTGTTCTACCTGCTTTCTGGGCTGAGATGGGGAAACGCTGAATTTTGGAGTCGGCTGGTGACAAAATGTTCCAAACACACCCCATGCACAACTCCACCGAGGAAGGTGCCAGACAGGAGTTCTCCTGGTAGTTTTTACACTACCTTGGTAGGCATCTGAAAGACACCACAAAAGTTGTTCTACCTGCTTTCTGGGCTGAGATGGGGAATCGCTGAATTTTGGACTCGGCCGGTGACAAAATGTTCCACAGACACCCCATGCACAACTCCACCGGGGAAGGTGCCAGGAACGAATTCTGTTGGTAGTTTTTACACTACCTTGGTAGGCAGCTGAAAGGCAGAAGAAAAGTTGTTGTACCTGCTTTGTGGGCTGAGATGGGGAACCGCTGAATTTTGGAGTCGGCTGGTGACAAAATGTTCCAAACACACCCCCTGCACAACTCCACCGGGGAAGGTGCCAGACAGGAGTTCTCCTGGTAGTTTTTACATTGCTCCGGTAGGCATCTGAAAGATACCACAAAAGATCTTCTACCTGCTTTCTGGGCTGAGATGGGGAACCGCTGAATTTTGGAGTCGGCCGGTGACAAAATGTTCCAAACACACCCCATGCACAACTCCACCGGGGAAGGTGCCAGACAGGAGTTCTCCTGGTAGTTTTTACACTACCTTGGTAGGCATCTGAAAGACACCACAAAAGTTGTTCTACCTGCTTTGTGGGCTGAGATGGGGAACCGCTGAATTTTGGACTCGGCTGGTGACAAAATGTTCCAAACACACCCCATGCACAACTCCACCGGGGAAGGTGCCAGGAACGAATTCTGTTGGTAGTTTTTACAGTACCTTGGTAGGCAGCTGAAAGGCACCACAAAAGTTGTTCTACCTGCTTTCTGGGCTGAGATGGGGAACCGCTGAATTTTGGACTCGGCCGGTGACAAAATGTTCCAAACACACCCCATGCACAACTCCACCGGGGAAGGTGCCAGACAGGAGTTCTCCTGGTAGTTTTTACACTACCTTGGTAGGCATCTGAAAGACACCACAAAAGTTGTTCTACCTGCTTTCTGGGCTGAGATGGGGAATCGCTGAATTTTGGACTCGGCCGGTGACAAAATGTTCCAAACACACCCCATGCACAACTCCACCGGGGAAGGTGCCAGACAGGAGTTCTCCTGGTAGTTTTTACACTACCTTGGTAGGCATCTGAAAGACACCACAAAAGTTGTTCTACCTGCTTTCTGGGCTGAGATGGGGAACAGCTGAATTTTGGAGTCGGCTGGTGACAAAATGTTCCAAACACACCCCATGCACAACTCCACCGGGGAAGGTGCCAGACAGGAGTTCTCCTGGTAGTTTTTACATTGCTCCGGTAGGCATCTGAAAGACACCACAAAAGTTGTTCTACCTGCTTTCTGGGCTGAGATGGGGAACAGCTGAATTTTGGAGTCGGCTGGTGACAAAATGTTCCAAACACACCCCATGCACAACTCCACCGGGGAAGGTGCCAGACAGGAGTTCTCCTGGTAGTTTTTACATTGCTCCGGTAGGCATCTGAAAGACACCACAAAAGTTGTTCTACCTGCTTTCTGGGCTGAGATGGGGAACCGCTGAATTTTGGACTCGGCCGGTGACAAAATGTTCCAAACACACCCCATGCACAACTCCACCGGGGAAGGTGCCAGGAACGAATTCTTTTGGTAGTTTTTACACTACCTTGGTAGGCAGCTGAAAGGCACAAGAAAAGTTGTTGTACCTGCTTTCTGGGCTGAGATGGGGAACCGCTGAATTTTGGAGTCGGCCGGTGACAAAATGTTCCAAACACACCCCCTGCACAACTCCACCACGGAAGGTGCCAGAAAGGAGTTCTCCTGGTAGTTTTTACACTACCTTGGTAGGCAGCTGAAAGGAACCACAAAAGTTGTTCTACCTGCTTTCTGGGCTGAGATGGGGAAACGCTGAATTTTGGACTTGGCGGGTGACAAAATGTTCCAAACACACCCCCTGCACAACTCCACCGGGGAAGGTGCCAGACAGGAGTTCTCCTGGTAGTTTTTACACTACCTTGGTAGGCATCTGAAAGACACCACAAAAGTTGTTCTACCTGCTTTCTGGGCTGAGATGGGGAAACGCTGAATTTTGGACTCGGCCGGTGACAAAATGTTCCAAACACACCCCATGCACAACTCCACCGGGGAAGGTGCCAGACAGGAGTTCTCCTGGTAGTTTTTACACTACCTTGGTAGGCATCTGAAAGACACCACAAAAGTTGTTCTACCTGCTTTGTGGGCTGAGATGGGGAAACGCTGAATTTTGGACTCGGCCGGTGACAAAATGTTCCAAACACACCCCATGCACAACTCCACCACGGAAGGTGCCAGGAACGAATTCTGTTGGTAGATTTACACTACCTTGGTAGGCAGCGGAAAGGCACAAGAAAAGTTGTTGTACCTGCTTTGTGGGCTGAGATGGGGAACCGCTGAATTTTGGAGTCGGCCGGTGACAAAATGTTCCAAACACACCCCCTGCACAACTCCACCGGGGAAGGTGCCAGACAGGAGTTCTCCTGGTAGTTTTTACATTGCTCCGGTAGGCATCTGAAAGACACCACAAAAGTTGTTCTACCTGCTTTCTGGGCTGAGATGGGGAACAGCTGAATTTTGGACTCGGCCGGTGACAAAATGTTCCAAACACACCCCATGCACAACACCACCGGGGAAGGTGCCAGACAGGAGTTCTCTTGGTAGTTTTTACACTACCTTGGTAGGCAGCTGAAAGGTACCACAAAAGTTGTTCTACCTGCTTTCTGGGCTGAGATAGGGAACCGCTGAATTTTGGACTCGGCTGGTGACAAAATGTTCCAAACACACCCCCTGCACAACTCCACCGGGGAAGGTGCCAGACAGGAGTTCTCTTGGTAGTTTTTACACTACCTTGGTAGGCAGCTGAAAGGCACCACAAAAGTTGTTCTACCTGCTTTCTGGGCTGAGATGTGGAAACGCTGAATTTTGGACTCGGCTGGTGACAAAATGTTCCAAACACACCCCATGCACAACTCCACCGGGGAAGGTGCCAGACAGGAGTTCTCCTGGTAGTTTTTACACTACCTTGGTAGGCATTTGAAAGACACCACAAAACTTGTTCTACCTGCTTTCTGGGCTGAGATGGGGAACAGCTGAATTTTGGACTCGGCCGGTGACAAAATGTTCCAAACACACCCCATGCACAACTCCACCGGGGAAGGTGCCAGGAACGAATTCTTTTGGTAGTTTTAACACTACCTTGGTAGGCAGCTGAAAGGCACAAGAAAAGTTGTTGTACCTGCTTTGTGGGCTGAGATGGGGAACCGCTGAACTTTGGAGTCGGCCGGTGACAAAATGTTCCAAACACACCCCCTGCACAACTCCACCGGGGAAGGTGCCAGAAAGGAGTTCTCCTGGTAGTTTTTACACTACCTTGGTAGGCAGCTGAAAGGAACCACAAAAGTTGTTCTACCTGCTTTCTGGGCTGAGATGGGGAAACGCTGAATTTTGGACTTGGCGGGTGACAAAATGTTCCAAACACACCCCCTGCACAACTCCACCGGGGAAGGTGCCAGACAGGAGTTCTCCTGGTAGTTTTTACACTACCTTGGTAGGCATCTGAAAGACACCACAAAAGTTGTTCTACCTGCTTTCTGGGCTGAGATGGGGAAATGCTGAATTTTGGAGTCGGCTGGTGACAAAATGTTCCAAACACACCCCATGCACAACTCCACCGGGGAAGGTGCCAGACAGGAGTTCTCCTGGTAGTTTTTACACTACCTTGGTAGGCATCTGAAAGACACCACAAAAGTTGTTCTACCTGCTTTCTGGGCTGAGATGGGGAACAGCTGAATTTTGGAGTCGGCTGGTGACAAAATGTTCCAAACACACCCCATGCACAACTCCACCGGGGAAGGTGCCAGACAGGAGTTCTCCTGGTAGTTTTTACATTGCTCCGGTAGGCATCTGAAAGACACCACAAAAGTTGTTCTACCTGCTTTGTGGGCTGAGATGGGGAAACGCTGAATTTTGGACTCGGCCGGTGACAAAATGTTCCAAACACACCCCATGCACATCTCCACCGGGGAAGGTGCCAGACAGGAGTTCTCCTGGTAGTTTTTACACTACCTTGGTAGGCATCTGAAAGACACCACAAAAGTTGTTCTACCTGCTTTGTGGGCTGAGATGGGGAAACGCTGAATTTTGGACTCGGCCGGTGACAAAATGTTCCAAACACACCCCATGCACAACTCCACCACGGAAGGTGCCAGGAACGAATTCTGTTGGTAGATTTACACTACCTTGGTAGGCAGCGGAAAGGCACAAGAAAAGTTGTTGTACCTGCTTTGTGGGCTGAGATGGGGAACCGCTGAACTTTGGAGTCGGCCGGTGACAAAATGTTCCAAACACACCCCCTGCACAACTCCACCACGGAAGGTGCCAGAAAGGAGTTCTCCTGGTAGTTTTTACACTACCTTGGTAGGCAGCTGAAAGGCACCACAAAAGTTGTTCTACCTGCTTTCTGGGCTGAGATGGGGAAACGCTGAATTTTGGACTTGGCGGGTGACAAAATGTTCCAAACACACCCCCTGCACAACTCCACCGGGGAAGGTGCCAGACAGGAGTTCTCTTGGTAGTTTTTACACTACCTTGGTAGGCATCTGAAAGACACCACAAAAGTTGTTCTACCTGCTTTCTGGGCTGAGATGGGGAAACGCTGAATTTTGGAGTCGGCTGGTGACAAAATGTTCCAAACACACCCCCTGCACAACTCCACCGAGGAAGGTGCCAGACAGGAGTTCTCCTGGTAGTTTTTACACTACCTTGGTAGGCATCTGAAACACACCACAAAAGTTGTTCTACCTGCTTTCTGGGGTGAGATGGGGAACCGCTGAATTTTGGACTCGGCCGGTGACAAAATGTTCCAAACACACCCCATGCACAACACCACCGGGGAAGGTGCCAGACAGGAGTTCTCTTGGTAGTTTTTACACTACCTTGGTAGGCAGCTGAAAGGCAGAAGAAAAGTTGTTGTACCTGCTTTGTGGGCTGAGATGGGGAACCGCTGAATTTTGGAGTCGGCTGGTGACAAAATGTTCCAAACACACCCCCTGCACAACTCCACCGGGGAAGGTGCCAGACAGGAGTTCTCCTGGTAGTTTTTACATTGCTCCGGTAGGCATCTGAAAGATACCACAAAAGATCTTCTACCTGCTTTGTGGGCTGAGATGGGGAACCGCTGAATTTTGGAGTCGGCCGGTGACAAAATGTTCCAAACACACCCCATGCACAACTCCACCGGGGAAGGTGCCAGACAGGAGTTCTCCTGGTAGTTTTTACACTACCTTGGTAGGCATCTGAAAGACACCACAAAAGTTGTTCTACCTGCTTTCTGGGCTGAGATGGGGAACCGCTGAATTTTGGAGTCGGCTGGTGACAAAATGTTCCAAACACACCCCATGCACAACTCCACCGGGGAAGGTGCCAGGAACGAATTCTGTTGGTAGTTTTTACAGTACCTTGGTTGGCAGCTGAAAGGCACCACAAAAGTTGTTCTACCTGCTTTCTGGGCTGAGATGGGGAACCGCTGAATTTTGGACTCGGCCGGTGACAAAATGTTCCAAACACACCCCATGCACAACTCCACCGGGGAAGGTGCCAGACAGGAGTTCTCCTGGTAGTTTTTACATTGCTCCGGTAGGCATCTGAAAGACACCAGAAAAGTTGTTCTACCTGCTTTCTGGGCTGAGATGGGGAATCGCTGAATTTTGGACTCGGCCGGTGACAAAATGTTCCAAACACACCCCATGCACAACTCCACCGGGGAAGGTGCCAGACAGGAGTTCTCCTGGTAGTTTTTACACTACCTTGGTAGGCATCTGAAAGACACCACAAAAGTTGTTCTACCTGCTTTCTGGGCTGAGATGGGGAACAGCTGAATTTTGGAGTCGGCTGGTGACAAAATGTTCCAAACACACCCCCTGCACAACTCCACCGGGGAAGGTGCCAGACAGGAGTTCTCCTGGTAGTTTTTACACTACCTTGGTAGGCATCTGAAAGACACCACAAAAGTTGTTCTACCTGCTTTCTGGGCTGAGATGGGGAAACGCTGAATTTTGGACTCGGCCGGTGACAAAATGTTCCAAACACACCCCATGCACAACTCCACCACGGAAGGTGCCAGACAGGAGTTCTCCTGGTAGTTTTTACACTACCTTGGTAGGCATCTGAAAGACACCACAAAAGTTGTTCTACCTGCTTTGTGGGCTGAGATGGGGAAACGCTGAATTTTGGACTCGGCCGGTGACAAAATGTTCCAAACACACCCCATGCACAACTCCACCACGGAAGGTGCCAGGAACGAATTCTGTTGGTAGATTTACACTACCTTGGTAGGCAGCGGAAAGGCACAAGAAAAGTTGTTGTACCTGCTTTGTGGGCTGAGATGGGGAACCGCTGAATATTGGAGTCGGCCGGTGACAAAATGTTCCAAACACACCCCCTGCACAACTCCACCGGGGAAGGTGCCAGACAGGAGTTCTCCTGGTAGTTTTTACATTGCTCCGGTAGGCATCTGAAAGACACCACAAAAGTTGTTCTACCTGCTTTCTGGGCTGAGATGGGGAACAGCTGAATTTTGGACTCGGCCGGTGACAAAATGTTCCAAACACACCCCATGCACAACACCACCGGGGAAGGTGCCAGACAGGAGTTCTCCTGGTAGTTTTTACATTGCTCCGGTAGGCATCTGAAAGACACCACAAAAGTTGTTCTACCTGCTTTGTGGGCTGAGATGGGGAAACGCTGAATTTTGGACTCGGCCGGTGACAAAATGTTCCAAACACACCCCATGCACATCTCCACCGGGGAAGGTGCCAGACAGGAGTTCTCCTGGTAGTTTTTACACTACCTTGGTAGGCATCTGAAAGACACCACAAAAGTTGTTCTACCTGCTTTGTGGGCTGAGATGGGGAAACGCTGAATTTTGGACTCGGCCGGTGACAAAATGTTCCAAACACACCCCATGCACAACTCCACCACGGAAGGTGCCAGGAACGAATTCTGTTGGTAGATTTACACTACCTTGGTAGGCAGCGGAAAGGCACAAGAAAAGTTGTTGTACCTGCTTTGTGGGCTGAGATGGGGAACCGCTGAACTTTGGAGTCGGCCGGTGACAAAATGTTCCAAACACACCCCCTGCACAACTCCACCACGGAAGGTGCCAGAAAGGAGTTCTCCTGGTAGTTTTTACACTACCTTGGTAGGCAGCTGAAAGGCACCACAAAAGTTGTTCTACCTGCTTTCTGGGCTGAGATGGGGAAACGCTGAATTTTGGACTTGGCGGGTGACAAAATGTTCCAAACACACCCCCTGCACAACTCCACCGGGGAAGGTGCCAGACAGGAGTTCTCCTGGTAGTTTTTACACTACCTTGGTAGGCATCTGAAAGACACCACAAAAGTTGTTCTACCTGCTTTCTGGGCTGAGATGGGGAAACGCTGAATTTTGGAGTCGGCTGGTGACAAAATGTTCCAAACACACCCCCTGCACAACTCCACCGAGGAAGGTGCCAGACAGGAGTTCTCCTGGTAGTTTTTACACTACCTTGGTAGGCATCTGAAACACACCACAAAAGTTGTTCTACCTGCTTTCTGGGCTGAGATGGGGAACCGCTGAATTTTGGACTCGGCCGGTGACAAAATGTTCCACAGACACCCCATGCACAACTCCACCGGGGAAGGTGCCAGGAACGAATTCTGTTGGTAGTTTTTACACTACCTTGGTAGGCAGCTGAAAGGCAGAAGAAAAGTTGTTGTACCTGCTTTGTGGGCTGAGATGGGGAACCGCTGAATTTTGGAGTCGGCTGGTGACAAAATGTTCCAAACACACCCCCTGCACAACTCCACCGGGGAAGGTGCCAGACAGGAGTTCTCCTGGTAGTTTTTACATTGCTCCGGTAGGCATCTGAAAGATACCACAAAAGATCTTCTACCTGCTTTCTGGGCTGAGATGGGGAACCGCTGAATTTTGGAGTCGGCCGGTGACAAAATGTTCCAAACACACCCCATGCACAACTCCACCGAGAAGGTGCCAGACAGGAGTTCTCCTGGTAGTTTTTACACTACCTTGGTAGGCATCTGAAAGACACCACAAAAGTTGTTCTACCTGCTTTCTGGGCTGAGATGGGGAACCGCTGAATTTTGGAGTCGGCTGGTGACAAAATGTTCCAAACACACCCCATGCACAACTCCACCGGGGAAGGTGCCAGGAACGAATTCTGTTGGTAGTTTTTACAGTACCTTGGTTGGCAGCTGAAAGGCAACACAAAAGTTGTTCTACCTGCTTTCTGGGCTGAGATGGGGAACCGCTGAATTTTGGACTCGGCCGGTGACAAAATGTTCCAAACACACCCCCTGCACAACTCCACCGGGGAAGGTGCCAGACAGGAGTTCTCCTGGTAGTTTTTACATTGCTCCGGTAGGCAGCTGAAAGGAACCACAAAAGTTGTTCTACCTGCTTTGTGGGCTGAGATGGGGAAACGCTGAATTTTGGACTTGGCGGGTGACAAAATGTTCCAAACACACCCCCTGCACAACTCCACCGGGGAAGGTGCCAGACAGGAGTTCTCCTGGTAGTTTTTACACTACCTTGGTAGGCATCTGAAAGACACCACAAAAGTTGTTCTACCTGCTTTCTGGGCTGAGATGGGGAAACGCTGAATTTTGGAGTCGGCTGGTGACAAAATGTTCCAAACACACCCCATGCACAACTCCACCGAGGAAGGTGCCAGAAACGAGTTCTGTTGGTAGTTTTTACACTACCCCGGTAGGCAGCTGAAAGGCACCACAAAAGTTGTTCTACCTGCTCTCTGGGCTGAGATGGGGAAACGCTGAATTTTGGAGTCGGCTGGTGACAAAATGTTCCAAACACACCCCATGCACAACTCCACCGAGGAAGGTGCCAGACAGGAGTTCTCCTGGTAGTTTTTACACTACCCCGGTAGGCAGCTGAAAGGCACCACAAAAGTTGTTCTACCTGCTTTCTGGGCTGAGATGGGGAAACGCTGAATTTTGGACTCGGCCGGTGACAAAATGTTCCAAACACACCCCCTGCACAACTCCACCACGGAAGGTGCCAGACAGGAGTTCTCTTGGTAGTTTTTACACTACCTTGGTAGGCATCTGAAAGACACCACAAAAGTTGTTCTACCTGCTTTCTGGGCTGAGATGGGGAATCGCTGAATTTTGGACTCGGCCGGTGACAAAATGTTCCAAACACACCCCCTGCACAACTCCACCGGGGAAGGTGCCAGACAGGAGTTCTCCTGGTAGTTTTTACACTACCTTGGTAGGCATCTGAAAGACACCACAAAAGTTGTTCTACCTGCTTTCTGGGCTGAGATGGGGAAACGCTGAATTTTGGACTCGGCCGGTGACAAAATGTTCCAAACACACCCCATGCACAACTCCACCGGGGAAGGTGCCAGACAGGAGTTCTCCTGGTAGTTTTTACACTACCTTGGTAGGCATCTGAAAGACACCACAAAAGTTGTTCTACCTGCTTTGTGGGCTGAGATGGGGAAACGCTGAATTTTGGACTCGGCCGGTGACAAAATGTTCCAAACACACCCCATGCACAACTCCACCACGGAAGGTGCCAGGAACGAATTCTGTTGGTAGATTTACACTACCTTGGTAGGCAGCGGAAAGGCACAAGAAAAGTTGTTGTACCTGCTTTGTGGGCTGAGATGGGGAACCGCTGAATATTGGAGTCGGCCGGTGACAAAATGTTCCAAACACACCCCCTGCACAACTCCACCGGGGAAGGTGCCAGACAGGAGTTCTCCTGGTAGTTTTTACATTGCTCCGGTAGGCATCTGAAAGACACCACAAAAGTTGTTCTACCTGCTTTCTGGGCTGAGATGGGGAACAGCTGAATTTTGGACTCGGCCGGTGACAAAATGTTCCAAACACACCCCATGCACAACACCACCGGGGAAGGTGCCAGACAGGAGTTCTCCTGGTAGTTTTTACACTACCTTGGTAGGCATCTGAAAGACACCACAAAAGTTGTTCTACCTGCTTTGTGGGCTGAGATGGGGAAACGCTGAATTTTGGACTCGGCCGGTGACAAAATGTTCCAAACACACCCCATGCACAACTCCACCACGGAAGGTGCCAGGAACGAATTCTGTTGGTAGATTTACACTACCTTGGTAGGCAGCGGAAAGGCACAAGAAAAGTTGTTGTACCTGCTTTGTGGGCTGAGATGGGGAACCGCTGAACTTTGGAGTCGGCCGGTGACAAAATGTTCCAAACACACCCCCTGCACAACTCCACCACGGAAGGTGCCAGAAAGGAGTTCTCCTGGTAGTTTTTACACTACCTTGGTAGGCAGCTGAAAGGCACCACAAAAGTTGTTCTACCTGCTTTCTGGGCTGAGATGGGGAAACGCTGAATTTTGGACTTGGCGGGTGACAAAATGTTCCAAACACACCCCCTGCACAACTCCACCGGGGAAGGTGCCAGACAGGAGTTCTCCTGGTAGTTTTTACACTACCTTGGTAGGCATCTGAAACACACCACAAAAGTTGTTCTACCTGCTTTCTGGGCTGAGATGGGGAACCGCTGAATTTTGGACTCGGCCGGTGACAAAATGTTCCACAGACACCCCATGCACAACTCCACCGGGGAAGGTGCCAGGAACGAATTCTGTTGGTAGTTTTTACACTACCTTGGTAGGCAGCTGAAAGGCAGAAGAAAAGTTGTTGTACCTGCTTTGTGGGCTGAGATGGGGAACCGCTGAATTTTGGAGTCGGCTGGTGACAAAATGTTCCAAACACACCCCCTGCACAACTCCACCGGGGAAGGTGCCAGGCAGGAGTTCTCCTGGTAGTTTTTACATTGCTCCGGTAGGCATCTGTAAGATACCACAAAAGATCTTCTACCTGCTTTCTGGGCTGAGATGGGGAACCGCTGAATTTTGGAGTCGGCCGGTGACAAAATGTTCCAAACACACCCCATGCACAACTCCACCACGGAAGGTGCCAGACAGGAGTTCTCCTGGTAGTTTTTACACTACCTTGGTAGGCATCTGAAAGACACCACAAAAGTTGTTCTACCTGCTTTCTGGGCTGAGATGGGGAAACGCTGAATTTTGGACTCGGCCGGTGACAAAATGTTCCAAACACACCCCATGCACAACTCCACCGGGGAAGGTGCCAGACAGGAGTTCTCCTGGTAGTTTTTACACTACCTTGGTAGGCATCTGAAAGACACCACAAAAGTTGTTCTACCTGCTTTGTGGGCTGAGATGGGGAAACGCTGAATTTTGGACTCGGCCGGTGACAAAATGTTCCAAACACACCCCATGCACAACTCCACCACGGAAGGTGCCAGGAACGAATTCTGTTGGTAGATTTACACTACCTTGGTAGGCAGCGGAAAGGCACAAGAAAAGTTGTTGTACCTGCTTTGTGGGCTGAGATGGGGAACCGCTGAATATTGGAGTCGGCCGGTGACAAAATGTTCCAAACACACCCCCTGCACAACTCCACCGGGGAAGGTGCCAGACAGGAGTTCGCCTGGTAGTTTTTACATTGCTCCGGTAGGCATCTGAAAGACACCACAAAAGTTGTTCTACCTGCTTTCTGGGCTGAGATGGGGAACAGCTGAATTTTGGACTCGGCCGGTGACAAAATGTTCCAAACACACCCCATGCACAACACCACCGGGGAAGGTGCCAGACAGGAGTTCTCCTGGTAGTTTTTACATTGCTCCGGTAGGCATCTGAAAGACACCACAAAAGTTGTTCTACCTGCTTTGTGGGCTGAGATGGGGAAACGCTGAATTTTGGACTCGGCCGGTGACAAAATGTTCCAAACACACCCCATGCACATCTCCACCGGGGAAGGTGCCAGACAGGAGTTCTCCTGGTAGTTTTTACACTACCTTGGTAGGCATCTGAAAGACACCACAAAAGTTGTTCTACCTGCTTTGTGGGCTGAGATGGGGAAACGCTGAATTTTGGACTCGGCCGGTGACAAAATGTTCCAAACACACCCCATGCACAACTCCACCACGGAAGGTGCCAGGAACGAATTCTGTTGGTAGATTTACACTACCTTGGTAGGCAGCGGAAAGGCACAAGAAAAGTTGTTGTACCTGCTTTGTGGGCTGAGATGGGGAACCGCTGAACTTTGGAGTCGGCCGGTGACAAAATGTTCCAAACACACCCCCTGCACAACTCCACCACGGAAGGTGCCAGAAAGGAGTTCTCCTGGTAGTTTTTACACTACCTTGGTAGGCAGCTGAAAGGCACCACAAAAGTTGTTCTACCTGCTTTCTGGGCTGAGATGGGGAAACGCTGAATTTTGGACTTGGCGGGTGACAAAATGTTCCAAACACACCCCCTGCACAACTCCACCGGGGAAGGTGCCAGACAGGAGTTCTCCTGGTAGTTTTTACACTACCTTGGTAGGCATCTGAAAGACACCACAAAAGTTGTTCTACCTGCTTTCTGGGCTGAGATGGGGAAACGCTGAATTTTGGAGTCGGCTGGTGACAAAATGTTCCAAACACACCCCATGCACAACTCCACCACGGAAGGTGCCAGACAGGAGTTCTCCTGGTAGTTTTTACACTACCTTGGTAGGCATCTGAAACACACCACAAAAGTTGTTCTACCTGCTTTCTGGGCTGAGATGGGGAACCGCTGAATTTTGGACTCGGCCGGTGACAAAATGTTCCACAGACACCCCATGCACAACTCCACCGGGGAAGGTGCCAGGAACGAATTCTGTTGGTAGTTTTTACACTACCTTGGTAGGCAGCTGAAAGGCAGAAGAAAAGTTGTTGTACCTGCTTTGTGGGCTGAGATGGGGAACCGCTGAATTTTGGAGTCGGCTGGTGACAAAATGTTCCAAACACACCCCCTGCACAACTCCACCGGGGAAGGTGCCAGACAGGAGTTCTCCTGGTAGTTTTTACATTGCTCCGGTAGGCATCTGAAAGATACCACAAAAGATCTTCTACCTGCTTTCTGGGCTGAGATGGGGAACCGCTGAATTTTGGAGTCGGCCGGTGACAAAATGTTCCAAACACACCCCATGCACAACTCCACCACGGAAGGTGCCAGACAGGAGTTCTCCTGGTAGTTTTTACACTACCTTGGTAGGCATCTGAAAGACACCACAAAAGTTGTTCTACCTGCTTTCTGGGCTGAGATGGGGAACCGCTGAATTTTGGAGTCGGCTGGTGACAAAATGTTCCAAACACACCCCATGCACAACTCCACCGGGGAAGGTGCCAGGAACGAATTCTGTTGGTAGTTTTTACAGTACCTTGGTTGGCAGCTGAAAGGCAACACAAAAGTTGTTCTACCTGCTTTCTGGGCTGAGATGGGGAACCGCTGAATTTTGGACTCGGCCGGTGACAAAATGTTCCAAACACACCCCATGCACAACTCCACCGGGGAAGGTGCCAGACAGGAGTTCTCCTGGTAGTTTTTACATTGCTCCGGTAGGCAGCTGAAAGGAACCACAAAAGTTGTTCTACCTGCTTTGTGGGCTGAGATGGGGAAACGCTGAATTTTGGACTTGGCGGGTGACAAAATGTTCCAAACACACCCCCTGCACAACTCCACCGGGGAAGGTGCCAGACAGGAGTTCTCCTGGTAGTTTTTACACTACCTTGGTAGGCATCTGAAAGACACCACAAAAGTTGTTCTACCTGCTTTCTGGGCTGAGATGGGGAAACGCTGAATTTTGGAGTCGGCTGGTGACAAAATGTTCCAAACACACCCCATGCACAACTCCACCGAGGAAGGTGCCAGAAACGAGTTCTGTTGGTAGTTTTTACACTACCCCGGTAGGCAGCTGAAAGGCACCACAAAAGTTGTTCTACCTGCTCTCTGGGCTGAGATGGGGAAACGCTGAATTTTGGAGTCGGCTGGTGACAAAATGTTCCAAACACACCCCATGCACAACTCCACCGAGGAAGGTGCCAGACAGGAGTTCTCCTGGTAGTTTTTACACTACCCCGGTAGGCAGCTGAAAGGCACCACAAAAGTTGTTCTACCTGCTTTCTGGGCTGAGATGGGGAAACGCTGAATTTTGGACTCGGCCGGTGACAAAATGTTCCAAACACACCCCCTGCACAACTCCACCACGGAAGGTGCCAGACAGGAGTTCTCTTGGTAGTTTTTACACTACCTTGGTAGGCAGCTGAAAGGCACCACAAAAGTTGTTCTACCTGCTTTCTGGGCTGAGATGGGGAATCGCTGAATTTTGGACTCGGCTGGTGACAAAATGTTCCAAACACACCCCATGCACAACTCCACCGGGGAAGGTGCCAGACAGGAGTTCTCCTGGTAGTTTTTACACTACCTTGGTAGGCATTTGAAAGACACCACAAAACTTGTTCTACCTGCTTTCTGGGCTGAGATGGGGAACAGCTGAATTTTGGACTCGGCCGGTGACAAAATGTTCCAAACACACCCCATGCACAACTCCACCGGGGAAGGTGCCAGGAACGAATTCTTTTGGTAGTTTTTACACTACCTTGGTAGGCAGCTGAAAGGCACAAGAAAAGTTGTTGTACCTGCTTTGTGGGCTGAGATGGGGAATCGCTGAACTTTGGAGTCGGCCGGTGACAAAATGTTCCAAACACACCCCCTGCACAACTCCACCACGGAAGGTGCCAGAAAGGAGTTCTCCTGGTAGTTTTTACACTACCTTGGTAGGCAGCTGAAAGGCACCACAAAAGTTGTTCTACCTGCTTTCTGGGCTGAGATGGGGAAACGCTGAATTTTGGACTTGGCGGGTGACAAAATGTTCCAAACACACCCCCTGCACAACTCCACCGGGGAAGGTGCCAGACAGGAGTTCTCCTGGTAGTTTTTACACTACCTTGGTAGGCATCTGAAAGACACCACAAAAGTTGTTCTACCTGCTTTCTGGGCTGAGATGGGGAAACGCTGAATTTTGGAGTCGGCTGGTGACAAAATGTTCCAAACACACCCCATGCACAACTCCACCGAGGAAGGTGCCAGACAGGAGTTCTCCTGGTAGTTTTTACACTACCTTGGTAGGCATCTGAAAGACACCACAAAAGTTGTTCTACCTGCTTTCTGGGCTGAGATGGGGAATCGCTGAATTTTGGACTCGGCCGGTGACAAAATGTTCCAAACACACCCCATGCACAACTCCACCGGGGAAGGTGCCAGGAACGAATTCTGTTGGTAGTTTTTACACTACCTTGGTAGGCAGCTGAAAGGCAGAAGAAAAGTTGTTGTACCTGCTTTGTGGGCTGAGATGGGGAACCGCTGAATTTTGGAGTCGGCTGGTGACAAAATGTTCCAAACACACCCCCTGCACAACTCCACCGGGGAAGGTGCCAGACAGGAGTTCTCCTGGTAGTTTTTACATTGCTCCGGTAGGCATCTGAAAGATACCACAAAAGATCTTCTACCTGCTTTCTGGGCTGAGATGGGGAACCGCTGAATTTTGGAGTCGGCCGGTGACAAAATGTTCCAAACACACCCCATGCACAACTCCACCGGGGAAGGTGCCAGACAGGAGTTCTCCTGGTAGTTTTTACACTACCTTGGTAGGCATCTGAAAGACACCACAAAAGTTGTTCTACCTGCTTTGTGGGCTGAGATGGGGAACAGCTGAATTTTGGACTCGGCTGGTGACAAAATGTTCCAAACACACCCCATGCACAACTCCACCGGGGAAGGTGCCAGGAACGAATTCTGTTGGTAGTTTTTACAGTACCTTGGTAGGCATCTGAAAGGCACCACAAAAGTTGTTCTACCTGCTTTCTGGGCTGAGATGGGGAACAGCTGAATTTTGGAGTCGGCTGGTGACAAAATGTTCCAAACACACCCCATGCACAACTCCACCGGGGAAGGTGCCAGACAGGAGTTCTCCTGGTAGTTTTTACATTGCTCCGGTAGGCATCTGAAAGACACCACAAAAGTTGTTCTACCTGCTTTCTGGGCTGAGATGGGGAACAGCTGAATTTTGGAGTCGGCTGGTGACAAAATGTTCCAAACACACCCCATGCACAACTCCACCGGGGAAGGTGCCAGACAGGAGTTCTCCTGGTAGTTTTTACATTGCTCCGGTAGGCATCTGAAAGACACCACAAAAGTTGTTCTACCTGCTTTCTGGGCTGAGATGGGGAACCGCTGAATTTTGGACTCGGCCGGTGACAAAATGTTCCAAACACACCCCATGCACAACTCCACCGGGGAAGGTGCCAGGAACGAATTCTTTTGGTAGTTTTTACACTACCTTGGTAGGCAGCTGAAAGGCACAAGAAAAGTTGTTGTACCTGCTTTGTGGGCTGAGATGGGGAACCGCTGAATTTTGGAGTCGGCCGGTGACAAAATGTTCCAAACACACCCCCTGCACAACTCCACCACGGAAGGTGCCAGAAAGGAGTTCTCCTGGTAGTTTTTACACTACCTTGGTAGGCAGCTGAAAGGAACCACAAAAGTTGTTCTACCTGCTTTCTGGGCTGAGATGGGGAAACGCTGAATTTTGGACTTGGCGGGTGACAAAATGTTCCAAACACACCCCCTGCACAACTCCACCGGGGAAGGTGCCAGACAGGAGTTCTCCTGGTAGTTTTTACACTACCTTGGTAGGCATCTGAAAGACACCACAAAAGTTGTTCTACCTGCTTTCTGGGCTGAGATGGGGAAACGCTGTATTTTGGACTCGGCCGGTGACAAAATGTTCCAAACACACCCCATGCACAACTCCACCGGGGAAGGTGCCAGACAGGAGTTCTCCTGGTAGTTTTTACACTACCTTGGTAGGCATCTGAAAGACACCACAAAAGTTGTTCTACCTGCTTTGTGGGCTGAGATGGGGAAACGCTGAATTTTGGACTCGGCCGGTGACAAAATGTTCCAAACACACCCCATGCACAACTCCACCACGGAAGGTGCCAGGAACGAATTCTGTTGGTAGATTTACACTACCTTGGTAGGCAGCGGAAAGGCACAAGAAAAGTTGTTGTACCTGCTTTGTGGGCTGAGATGGGGAACCGCTGAATTTTGGAGTCGGCCGGTGACAAAATGTTCCAAACACACCCCCTGCACAACTCCACCGGGGAAGGTGCCAGACAGGAGTTCTCCTGGTAGTTTTTACATTGCTCCGGTAGGCATCTGAAAGACACCACAAAAGTTGTTCTACCTGCTTTCTGGGCTGAGATGGGGAACAGCTGAATTTTGGACTCGGCCGGTGACAAAATGTTCCAAACACACCCCATGCACAACACCACCGGGGAAGGTGCCAGACAGGAGTTCTCTTGGTAGTTTTTACACTACCTTGGTAGGCAGCTGAAAGGTACCACAAAAGTTGTTCTACCTGCTTTCTGGGCTGAGATAGGGAACCGCTGAATTTTGGACTCGGCTGGTGACAAAATGTTCCAAACACACCCCCTGCACAACTCCACCGGGGAAGGTGCCAGACAGGAGTTCTCTTGGTAGTTTTTACACTACCTTGGTAGGCAGCTGAAAGGCACCACAAAAGTTGTTCTACCTGCTTTCTGGGCTGAGATGTGGAAACGCTGAATTTTGGACTCGGCTGGTGACAAAATGTTCCAAACACACCCCATGCACAACTCCACCGGGGAAGGTGCCAGACAGGAGTTCTCCTGGTAGTTTTTACACTACCTTGGTAGGCATTTGAAAGACACCACAAAACTTGTTCTACCTGCTTTCTGGGCTGAGATGGGGAACAGCTGAATTTTGGACTCGGCCGGTGACAAAATGTTCCAAACACACCCCATGCACAACTCCACCGGGGAAGGTGCCAGGAACGAATTCTTTTGGTAGTTTTAACACTACCTTGGTAGGCAGCTGAAAGACACAAGAAAAGTTGTTGTACCTGCTTTGTGGGCTGAGATGGGGAACCGCTGAACTTTGGAGTCGGCCGGTGACAAAATGTTCCAAACACACCCCCTGCACAACTCCACCGGGGAAGGTGCCAGAAAGGAGTTCTCCTGGTAGTTTTTACACTACCTTGGTAGGCAGCTGAAAGGAACCACAAAAGTTGTTCTACCTGCTTTGTGGGCTGAGATGGGGAAACGCTGAATTTTGGACTTGGCGGGTGACAAAATGTTCCAAACACACCCCCTGCACAACTCCACCGGGGAAGGTGCCAGACAGGAGTTCTCCTGGTAGTTTTTACACTACCTTGGTAGGCATCTGAAAGACACCACAAAAGTTGTTCTACCTGCTTTCTGGGCTGAGATGGGGAAATGCTGAATTTTGGAGTCGGCTGGTGACAAAATGTTCCAAACACACCCCATGCACAACTCCACCGGGGAAGGTGCCAGACAGGAGTTCTCCTGGTAGTTTTTACACTACCTTGGTAGGCATCTGAAAGACACCACAAAAGTTGTTCTACCTGCTTTCTGGGCTGAGATGGGGAACAGCTGAATTTTGGAGTCGGCTGGTGACAAAATGTTCCAAACACACCCCATGCACAACTCCACCGGGGAAGGTGCCAGACAGGAGTTCTCCTGGTAGTTTTTACATTGCTCCGGTAGGCATCTGAAAGACACCACAAAAGTTGTTCTACCTGCTTTGTGGGCTGAGATGGGGAAACGCTGAATTTTGGACTCGGCCGGTGACAAAATGTTCCAAACACACCCCATGCACATCTCCACCGGGGAAGGTGCCAGACAGGAGTTCTCCTGGTAGTTTTTACACTACCTTGGTAGGCATCTGAAAGACACCGCAAAAGTTGTTCTACCTGCTTTGTGGGCTGAGATGGGGAAACGCTGAATTTTGGACTCGGCCGGTGACAAAATGTTCCAAACACACCCCATGCACAACTCCACCACGGAAGGTGCCAGGAACGAATTCTGTTGGTAGATTTACACTACCTTGGTAGGCAGCGGAAAGGCACAAGAAAAGTTGTTGTACCTGCTTTGTGGGCTGAGATGGGGAACCGCTGAACTTTGGAGTCGGCCGGTGACAAAATGTTCCAAACACACCCCCTGCACAACTCCACCACGGAAGGTGCCAGAAAGGAGTTCTCCTGGTAGTTTTTACACTACCTTGGTAGGCAGCTGAAAGGCACCACAAAAGTTGTTCTACCTGCTTTCTGGGCTGAGATGGGGAAACGCTGAATTTTGGACTTGGCGGGTGACAAAATGTTCCAAACACACCCCCTGCACAACTCCACCGGGGAAGGTGCCAGACAGGAGTTCTCTTGGTAGTTTTTACACTACCTTGGTAGGCATCTGAAAGACACCACAAAAGTTGTTCTACCTGCTTTCTGGGCTGAGATGGGGAAACGCTGAATTTTGGAGTCGGCTGGTGACAAAATGTTCCAAACACACCCCCTGCACAACTCCACCGAGGAAGGTGCCAGACAGGAGTTCTCCTGGTAGTTTTTACACTACCTTGGTAGGCATCTGAAACACACCACAAAAGTTGTTCTACCTGCTTTCTGGGGTGAGATGGGGAACCGCTGAATTTTGGACTCGGCCGGTGACAAAATGTTCCACAGACACCCCATGCACAACTCCACCGGGGAAGGTGCCAGGAACGAATTCTGTTGGTAGTTTTTACACTACCTTGGTAGGCAGCTGAAAGGCAGAAGAAAAGTTGTTGTACCTGCTTTGTGGGCTGAGATGGGGAACCGCTGAATTTTGGAGTCGGCTGGTGACAAAATGTTCCAAACACACCCCCTGCACAACTCCACCGGGGAAGGTGCCAGACAGGAGTTCTCCTGGTAGTTTTTACACTACCTTGGTAGGCATCTGAAAGACACCACAAAAGTTGTTCTACCTGCTTTCTGGGCTGAGATGGGGAACCGCTGAATTTTGGAGTCGGCTGGTGACAAAATGTTCCAAACACACCCCATGCACAACTCCACCGGGGAAGGTGCCAGGAACGAATTCTGTTGGTAGTTTTTACAGTACCTTGGTTGGCAGCTGAAAGGCACCACAAAAGTTGTTCTACCTGCTTTCTGGGCTGAGATGGGGAACCGCTGAATTTTGGACTCGGCCGGTGACAAAATGTTCCAAACACACCCCATGCACAACTCCACCGGGGAAGGTGCCAGACAGGAGTTCTCCTGGTAGTTTTTACATTGCTCCGGTAGGCATCTGAAAGACACCAGAAAAGTTGTTCTACCTGCTTTCTGGGCTGAGATGGGGAATCGCTGAATTTTGGACTCGGCCGGTGACAAAATGTTCCAAACACACCCCATGCACAACTCCACCGGGGAAGGTGCCAGACAGGAGTTCTCCTGGTAGTTTTTACACTACCTTGGTAGGCATCTGAAAGACACCACAAAAGTTGTTCTACCTGCTTTCTGGGCTGAGATGGGGAACAGCTGAATTTTGGAGTCGGCTGGTGACAAAATGTTCCAAACACACCCCATGCACAACTCCACCGGGGAAGGTGCCAGACAGGAGTTCTCCTGGTAGTTTTTACATTGCTCCGGTAGGCATCTGAAAGACACCACAAAAGTTGTTCTACCTGCTTTCTGGGCTGAGATGGGGAAACGCTGAATTTTGGACTCGGCCGGTGACAAAATGTTCCAAACACACCCCATGCACAACTCCACCGGGGAAGGTGCCAGACAGGAGTTCTCCTGGTAGTTTTTACACTACCTTGGTAGGCATCTGAAAGACACCACAAAAGTTGTTCTACCTGCTTTGTGGGCTGAGATGGGGAAACGCTGAATTTTGGACTCGGCCGGTGACAAAATGTTCCAAACACACCCCATGCACAACTCCACCAC
The DNA here is from genome assembly GCF_023634085.1 of Falco cherrug. Lineage (NCBI taxonomy): Eukaryota > Metazoa > Chordata > Aves > Falconiformes > Falconidae > Falco > Falco cherrug. Next base: position 70,388 of record NW_026599331.1, read on the forward strand.
GGAAGGTGCCAGGAACGAATTCTGTTGGTAGATTTACACTACCTTGGTAGGCAGCGGAAAGGCACAAGAAAAGTTGTTGTACCTGCTTTGTGGGCTGAGATGGGGAACCGCTGAATATTGGAGTCGGCCGGTGACAAAATGTTCCAAACACACCCCCTGCACAACTCCACCGGGGAAGGTGCCAGACAGGAGTTCTCCTGGTAGTTTTTACATTGCTCCGGTAGGCATCTGAAAGACACCACAAAAGTTGTTCTACCTGCTTTCTGGGCTGAGATGGGGAACAGCTGAATTTTGGAGTCGGCCGGTGACAAAATGTTCCAAACACACCCCATGCACAACACCACCGGGGAAGGTGCCAGACAGGAGTTCTCCTGGTAGTTTTTACATTGCTCCGGTAGGCATCTGAAAGACACCACAAAAGTTGTTCTACCTGCTTTGTGGGCTGAGATGGGGAAACGCTGAATTTTGGACTCGGCCGGTGACAAAATGTTCCAAACACACCCCATGCACATCTCCACCGGGGAAGGTGCCAGACAGGAGTTCTCCTGGTAGTTTTTACACTACCTTGGTAGGCATCTGAAAGACACCACAAAAGTTGTTCTACCTGCTTTGTGGGCTGAGATGGGGAAACGCTGAATTTTGGACTCGGCCGGTGACAAAATGTTCCAAACACACCCCATGCACAACTCCACCACGGAAGGTGCCAGGAACGAATTCTGTTGGTAGATTTACACTACCTTGGTAGGCAGCGGAAAGGCACAAGAAAAGTTGTTGTACCTGCTTTGTGGGCTGAGATGGGGAACCGCTGAACTTTGGAGTCGGCCGGTGACAAAATGTTCCAAACACACCCCCTGCACAACTCCACCGGGGAAGGTGCCAGAAAGGAGTTCTCCTGGTAGTTTTTACACTACCTTGGTAGGCAGCTGAAAGGCACCACAAAAGTTGTTCTACCTGCTTTCTGGGCTGAGATGGGGAAACGCTGAATTTTGGACTTGGCGGGTGACAAAATGTTCCAAACACACCCCCTGCACAACTCCACCGGGGAAGGTGCCAGACAGGAGTTCTCCTGGTAGTTTTTACACTACCTTGGTAGGCATCTGAAAGACACCACAAAAGTTGTTCTACCTGCTTTCTGGGCTGAGATGGGGAAACGCTGAATTTTGGAGTCGGCTGGTGACAAAATGTTCCAAACACACCCCCTGCACAACTCCACCGAGGAAGGTGCCAGACAGGAGTTCTCCTGGTAGTTTTTACACTACCTTGGTAGGCATCTGAAACACACCACAAAAGTTGTTCTACCTGCTTTCTGGGCTGAGATGGGGAACCGCTGAATTTTGGACTCGGCCGGTGACAAAATGTTCCACAGACACCCCATGCACAACTCCACCGGGGAAGGTGCCAGGAACGAATTCTGTTGGTAGTTTTTACACTACCTTGGTAGGCAGCTGAAAGGCAGAAGAAAAGTTGTTGTACCTGCTTTGTGGGCTGAGATGGGGAACCGCTGAATTTTGGAGTCGGCTGGTGACAAAATGTTCCAAACACACCCCCTGCACAACTCCACCGGGGAAGGTGCCAGACAGGAGTTCTCCTGGTAGTTTTTACATTGCTCCGGTAGGCATCTGAAAGATACCACAAAAGATCTTCTACCTGCTTTCTGGGCTGAGATGGGGAACCGCTGAATTTTGGAGTCGGCCGGTGACAAAATGTTCCAAACACACCCCATGCACAACTCCACCGGGGAAGGTGCCAGACAGGAGTTCTCCTGGTAGTTTTTACACTACCTTGGTAGGCATCTGAAAGACACCACAAAAGTTGTTCTACCTGCTTTCTGGGCTGAGATGGGGAACCGCTGAATTTTGGAGTCGGCTGGTGACAAAATGTTCCAAACACACCCCATGCACAACTCCACCGGGGAAGGTGCCAGGAACGAATTCTGTTGGTAGTTTTTACAGTACCTTGGTTGGCAGCTGAAAGGCACAAGAAAAGTTGTTCTACCTGCTTTCTGGGCTGAGATGGGGAACCGCTGAATTTTGGACTCGGCCGGTGACAAAATGTTCCAAACACACCCCATGCACAACTCCACCGGGGAAGGTGCCAGACAGGAGTTCTCTTGGTAGTTTTTACACTACCTTGGTAGGCAGCTGAAAGGTACCACAAAAGTTGTTCTACCTGCTTTCTGGGCTGAGATAGGGAACCGCTGAATTTTGGACTCGGCTGGTGACAAAATGTTCCAAACACACCCCCTGCACAACTCCACCGGGGAAGGTGCCAGACAGGAGTTCTCCTGGTAGTTTTTACATTGCTCCGGTAGGCATCTGAAAGACACCACAAAAGTTGTTCTACCTGCTTTCTGGGCTGAGATGGGGAACCGCTGAATTTTGGACTCGGCTGGTGACAAAATGTTCCAAACACACCCCATGCACAACTCCACCGGGGAAGGTGCCAGACAGGAGTTCTCCTGGTAGTTTTTACACTGCCTTTGTAGGCATCTGAAAGACACCACAAAAGTTGTTCTACCTGCTTTCTGGGCTGAGATGGGGAATCGCTGAATTTTGGAGTCGGCCAGTGACAAAATGTTCCAAACACACCCCATGCACAACTCCACCACGGAAGGTGCCAGACAGGAGTTCTCCTGGTAGTTTTTACATTGCTCCGGTAGGCATCTGAAAGACACCACAAAAGTTGTTCTACCTGCTTTCTGGGCTGAGATGGGGAATCGCTGAATTTTGGACTCGGCCGGTGACAAAATGTTCCAAACACACCCCATGCACAACTCCACCGGGGAAGGTGCCAGACAGGAGTCCTCCTGGTAGTTTTTACATTGCTCCGGTAGGCATCTGAAAGACACCACAAAAGTTGTTCTACCTGCTTTCTGGGCTGAGATGGGGAAACGCTGAATTTTGGACTCGGCTGGTGACAAAATGTTCCAAACACACCCCATGCACAACTCCACCGGGGAAGGTGCCAGACAGGAGTTCTCCTGGTAGTTTTTACATTGCTCCGGTAGGCATCTGAAAGACACCACAAAAGTTGTTCTACCTGCTTTGTGGGCTGAGATGGGGAAACGCTGAATTTTGGACTCGGCCGGTGACAAAATGTTCCAAACACACCCCATGCACATCTCCACCGGGGAAGGTGCCAGACAGGAGTTCTCCTGGTAGTTTTTACACTACCTTGGTAGGCATCTGAAAGACACCGCAAAAGTTGTTCTACCTGCTTTGTGGGCTGAGATGGGGAAACGCTGAATTTTGGACTCGGCCGGTGACAAAATGTTCCAAACACACCCCATGCACAACTCCACCGGGGAAGGTGCCAGGAACGAATTCTGTTGGTAGATTTACACTACCTTGGTAGGCAGCGGAAAGGCACAAGAAAAGTTGTTGTACCTGCTTTGTGGGCTGAGATGGGGAACCGCTGAACTTTGGAGTCGGCCGGTGACAAAATGTTCCAAACACACCCCCTGCACAACTCCACCACGGAAGGTGCCAGAAAGGAGTTCTCCTGGTAGTTTTTACACTACCTTGGTAGGCAGCTGAAAGGCACCACAAAAGTTGTTCTACCTGCTTTCTGGGCTGAGATGGGGAAACGCTGAATTTTGGACTTGGCGGGTGACAAAATGTTCCAAACACACCCCCTGCACAACTCCACCGGGGAAGGTGCCAGACAGGAGTTCTCTTGGTAGTTTTTACACTACCTTGGTAGGCATCTGAAAGACACCACAAAAGTTGTTCTACCTGCTTTCTGGGCTGAGATGGGGAAACGCTGAATTTTGGAGTCGGCTGGTGACAAAATGTTCCAAACACACCCCCTGCACAACTCCACCGAGGAAGGTGCCAGACAGGAGTTCTCCTGGTAGTTTTTACACTACCTTGGTAGGCATCTGAAACACACCACAAAAGTTGTTCTACCTGCTTTCTGGGGTGAGATGGGGAACCGCTGAATTTTGGACTCGGCCGGTGACAAAATGTTCCACAGACACCCCATGCACAACTCCACCGGGGAAGGTGCCAGGAACGAATTCTGTTGGTAGTTTTTACACTACCTTGGTAGGCAGCTGAAAGGCAGAAGAAAAGTTGTTGTACCTGCTTTGTGGGCTGAGATGGGGAACCGCTGAATTTTGGAGTCGGCTGGTGACAAAATGTTCCAAACACACCCCCTGCACAACTCCACCGGGGAAGGTGCCAGACAGGAGTTCTCCTGGTAGTTTTTACATTGCTCCGGTAGGCATCTGAAAGATACCACAAAAGATCTTCTACCTGCTTTGTGGGCTGAGATGGGGAACCGCTGAATTTTGGAGTCGGCCGGTGACAAAATGTTCCAAACACACCCCATGCACAACTCCACCGGGGAAGGTGCCAGACAGGAGTTCTCCTGGTAGTTTTTACACTACCTTGGTAGGCATCTGAAAGACACCACAAAAGTTGTTCTACCTGCTTTCTGGGCTGAGATGGGGAACCGCTGAATTTTGGAGTCGGCTGGTGACAAAATGTTCCAAACACACCCCATGCACAACTCCACCGGGGAAGGTGCCAGGAACGAATTCTGTTGGTAGTTTTTACAGTACCTTGGTTGGCATCTGAAAGACACCACAAAAGTTGTTCTACCTGCTTTCTGGGCTGAGATGGGGAACCGCTGAATTTTGGACTCGGCCGGTGACAAAATGTTCCAAACACACCCCCTGCACAACTCCACCGGGGAAGGTGCCAGACAGGAGTTCTCCTGGTAGTTTTTACATTGCTCCGGTAGGCATCTGAAAGACACCAGAAAAGTTGTTCTACCTGCTTTGTGGGCTGAGATGGGGAAACGCTGAATTTTGGACTCGGCCGGTGACAAAATGTTCCAAACACACCCCATGCACAACTCCACCACGGAAGGTGCCAGGAACGAATTCTGTTGGTAGATTTACACTACCTTGGTAGGCAGCGGAAAGGCACAAGAAAAGTTGTTGTACCTGCTTTGTGGGCTGAGATGGGGAACCGCTGAACTTTGGAGTCGGCCGGTGACAAAATGTTCCAAACACACCCCCTGCACAACTCCACCACGGAAGGTGCCAGAAAGGAGTTCTCCTGGTAGTTTTTACACTACCTTGGTAGGCAGCTGAAAGGCACCACAAAAGTTGTTCTACCTGCTTTCTGGGCTGAGATGGGGAAACGCTGAATTTTGGACTTGGCGGGTGACAAAATGTTCCAAACACACCCCCTGCACAACTCCACCGGGGAAGGTGCCAGACAGGAGTTCTCCTGGTAGTTTTTACACTACCTTGGTAGGCATCTGAAAGACACCACAAAAGTTGTTCTACCTGCTTTCTGGGCTGAGATGGGGAAACGCTGAATTTTGGAGTCGGCTGGTGACAAAATGTTCCAAACACACCCCCTGCACAACTCCACCGAGGAAGGTGCCAGACAGGAGTTCTCCTGGTAGTTTTTACACTACCTTGGTAGGCATCTGAAACACACCACAAAAGTTGTTCTACCTGCTTTCTGGGCTGAGATGGGGAACCGCTGAATTTTGGACTCGGCCGGTGACAAAATGTTCCACAGACACCCCATGCACAACTCCACCGGGGAAGGTGCCAGGAACGAATTCTGTTGGTAGTTTTTACACTACCTTGGTAGGCAGCTGAAAGGCAGAAGAAAAGTTGTTGTACCTGCTTTGTGGGCTGAGATGGGGAACCGCTGAATTTTGGAGTCGGCTGGTGACAAAATGTTCCAAACACACCCCCTGCACAACTCCACCGGGGAAGGTGCCAGACAGGAGTTCTCCTGGTAGTTTTTACATTGCTCCGGTAGGCATCTGAAAGATACCACAAAAGATCTTCTACCTGCTTTCTGGGCTGAGATGGGGAACCGCTGAATTTTGGAGTCGGCCGGTGACAAAATGTTCCAAACACACCCCATGCACAACTCCACCGGGGAAGGTGCCAGACAGGAGTTCTCCTGGTAGTTTTTACACTACCTTGGTAGGCATCTGAAAGACACCACAAAAGTTGTTCTACCTGCTTTCTGGGCTGAGATGGGGAACCGCTGAATTTTGGAGTCGGCTGGTGACAAAATGTTCCAAACACACCCCATGCACAACTCCACCGGGGAAGGTGCCAGGAACGAATTCTGTTGGTAGTTTTTACAGTACCTTGGTTGGCAGCTGAAAGGCAACACAAAAGTTGTTCTACCTGCTTTCTGGGCTGAGATGGGGAACCGCTGAATTTTGGACTCGGCCGGTGACAAAATGTTCCAAACACACCCCATGCACAACTCCACCGGGGAAGGTGCCAGACAGGAGTTCTCCTGGTAGTTTTTACATTGCTCCGGTAGGCATCTGAAAGACACCACAAAAGTTGTTCTACCTGCTTTGTGGGCTGAGATGGGGAAACGCTGAATTTTGGACTCGGCCGGTGACAAAATGTTCCAAACACACCCCATGCACAACTCCACCGGGGAAGGTGCCAGACAGGAGTTCTCCTGGTAGTTTTTACACTACCTTGGTAGGCATCTGAAAGACACCACAAAAGTTGTTCTACCTGCTTTGTGGGCTGAGATGGGGAAACGCTGAATTTTGGACTCGGCCGGTGACAAAATGTTCCAAACACACCCCATGCACAACTCCACCACGGAAGGTGCCAGGAACGAATTCTGTTGGTAGATTTACACTACCTTGGTAGGCAGCGGAAAGGCACAAGAAAAGTTGTTGTACCTGCTTTGTGGGCTGAGATGGGGAACCGCTGAATATTGGACTCGGCCGGTGACAAAATGTTCCAAACACACCCCCTGCACAACTCCACCGGGGAAGGTGCCAGACAGGAGTTCTCCTGGTCGTTTTTACATTGCTCCGGTAGGCATCTGAAAGACACCACAAAAGTTGTTCTACCTGCTTTCTGGGCTGAGATGGGGAACAGCTGAATTTTGGACTCGGCCGGTGACAAAATGTTCCAAACACACCCCATGCACAACACCACCGGGGAAGGTGCCAGACAGGAGTTCTCTTGGTAGTTTTTACACTACCTTGGTAGGCAGCTGAAAGGTACCACAAAAGTTGTTCTACCTGCTTTCTGGGCTGAGATAGGGAACCGCTGAATTTTGGACTCGGCTGGTGACAAAATGTTCCAAACACACCCCCTGCACAACTCCACCGGGGAAGGTGCCAGACAGGAGTTCTCCTGGTAGTTTTTACATTGCTCCGGTAGGCATCTGAAAGACACCACAAAAGTTGTTCTACCTGCTTTCTGGGCTGAGATGGGGAACCGCTGAATTTTGGACTCGGCTGGTGACAAAATGTTCCAAACACACCCCATGCACAACTCCACCGGGGAAGGTGCCAGACAGGAGTTCTCCTGGTAGTTTTTGCACTGCCTTTGTAGGCATCTGAAAGACACCACAAAAGTTGTTCTACCTGCTTTCTGGGCTGAGATGGGGAACCGCTGAATTTTGGACTCGGCCGGTGACAAAATGTTCCAAACACACCCCATGCACAACTCCACCACGGAAGGTGCCAGACAGGAGTTCTCCTGGTAGTTTTTACATTGCTCCGGTAGGCATCTGAAAGACACCACAAAAGTTGTTCTACCTGCTTTCTGGGCTGAGATGGGGAATCGCTGAATTTTGGACTCGGCCGGTGACAAAATGTTCCAAACACACCCCATGCACAACTCCACCGGGGAAGGTGCCAGACAGGAGTCCTCCTGGTAGTTTTTACATTGCTCCGGTAGGCATCTGAAAGACACCACAAAAGTTGTTCTACCTGCTTTCTGGGCTGAGATGGGGAAACGCTGAATTTTGGACTCGGCTGGTGACAAAATGTTCCAAACACACCCCATGCACAACTCCACCGGGGAAGGTGCCAGACAGGAGTTCTCCTGGTAGTTTTTACATTGCTCCGGTAGGCATCTGAAAGACACCACAAAAGTTGTTCTACCTGCTTTGTGGGCTGAGATGGGGAACCGCTGAATTTTGGACTCGGCCGGTGACAAAATGTTCCAAACACACCCCATGCACAACACCACCGGGGAAGGTGCCAGACAGGAGTTCTCTTGGTAGTTTTTACACTACCTTGGTAGGCAGCTGAAAGGTACCACAAAAGTTGTTCTACCTGCTTTCTGGGCTGAGATAGGGAACCGCTGAATTTTGGAGTCGGCTGGTGACAAAATGTTCCAAACACACCCCCTGCACAACTCCACCGGGGAAGGTGCAAGAAACGAGTTCTCCTGGTAGTTTTTACATTGCTCCGGTGGGCATCTGAAAGACACCACAAAAGTTGTTCTACCTGCTTTCTGGGCTGAGATGGGGAACCGCTGAATTTTGGAGTCGGCTGGTGACAAAATGTTCCAAACACACCCCATGCACAACTCCACCGGGGAAGGTGCCAGACAGGAGTTCTCCTGGTAGTTTTTACACTACCTTTGTAGGCATCTGAAAGACACCACAAAAGTTGTTCTACCTGCTTTCTGGGCTGAGATGGGGAATCGCTGAATTTTGGACTCGGCTGGTGACAAAATGTTCCAAACACACCCCATGCACAACTCCACCGGGGAAGGTGCCAGACAGGAGTTCTCCTGGTAGTTTTTACATTGCTCCGGTAGGCATCTGAAAGACACCACAAAAGTTGTTCTACCTGCTTTCTGGGCTGAGATGGGGAAACGCTGAATTTTGGACTCGGCTGGTGACAAAATGTTCCAAACACACCCCATGCACAACTCCACCGGGGAAGGTGCCAGACAGGAGTTCTCCTGGTAGTTTTTACACTGCCTTTGTAGGCATCTGAAAGACACCACAAAAGTTGTTCTACCTGCTTTCTGGGCTGAGATGGGGAATCGCTGAATTTTGGACTCGGCCGGTGACAAAATGTTCCAAACACACCCCATGCACAACTCCACCGGGGAAGGTGCCAGACAGGAGTTCTCCTGGTAGTTTTTACATTGCTCCGGTAGGCATCTGAAAGACACCACAAAAGTTGTTCTACCTGCTTTCTGGGCTGAGATGGGGAAACGCTGAATTTTGGACTCGGCTGGTGACAAAATGTTCCAAACACACCCCATGCACAACTCCACCGGGGAAGGTGCCAGACAGGAGTTCTCCTGGTAGTTTTTACACTGCCTTTGTAGGCATCTGAAAGACACCACAAAAGTTGTTCTACCTGCTTTCTGGGCTGAGATGGGGAATCGCTGAATTTTGGACTCGGCCGGTGACAAAATGTTCCAAACACACCCCATGCACAACTCCACCGGGGAAGGTGCCAGACAGGAGTTCTCCTGGTAGTTTTTACATTGCTCCGGTAGGCATCTGAAAGACACCACAAAAGTTGTTCTACCTGCTTTCTGGGCTGAGATGGGGAAACGCTGAATTTTGGACTCGGCTGGTGACAAAATGTTCCAAACACACCCCCTGCACAACTCCACCGGGGAAGGTGCCAGACAGGAGTTCTCCTGGTAGTTTTTACATTGCTCCGGTAGGCAGCTGAAAGGCACCACAAAAGTTGTTCTACCTGCTTTCTGGGCTGAGGTGGGGAACAGCTGAATTTTGGACTCGGCCGGTGACAAAATGTTCCAAACACACCCCATGCACAACACCACCGGGGAAGGTGCCAGACAGGAGTTCTCTTGGTAGTTTTTACACTACCTTGGTAGGCAGCTGAAAGGTACCACAAAAGTTGTTCTACCTGCTTTCTGGGCTGAGATAGGGAACCGCTGAATTTTGGACTCGGCTGGTGACAAAATGTTCCAAACACACCCCCTGCACAACTCCACCGGGGAAGGTGCCAGACAGGAGTTCTCCTGGTAGTTTTTACATTGCTCCGGTAGGCATCTGAAAGACACCACAAAAGTTGTTCTACCTGCTTTCTGGGCTGAGATGGGGAACCGCTGAATTTTGGACTCGGCTGGTGACAAAATGTTCCAAACACACCCCATGCACAACTCCACCGGGGAAGGTGCCAGACAGGAGTTCTCCTGGTAGTTTTTACACTGCCTTTGTAGGCATCTGAAAGACACCACAAAAGTTGTTCTACCTGCTTTCTGGGCTGAGATGGGGAACCGCTGAATTTTGGAGTCGGCCGGTGACAAAATGTTCCAAACACACCCCATGCACAACTCCACCGGGGAAGGTGCCAGACAGGAGTTCTCCTGGTAGTTTTTACATTGCTCCGGTAGGCATCTGAAAGACACCACAAAAGTTGTTCTACCTGCTTTCTGGGCTGAGATGGGGAATCGCTGAATTTTGGACTCGGCCGGTGACAAAATGTTCCAAACACACCCCATGCACAACTCCACCGGGGAAGGTGCCAGACAGGAGTTCTCCTGGTAGTTTTTACATTGCTCCGGTAGGCAGCTGAAAGGCACCACAAAAGTTGTTCTACCTGCTTTCTGGGCTGAGATGGGGAACCGCTGAATTTTGGACTCGGCTGGTGACAAAATGTTCCAAACACACCCCATGCACAACTCCACCGGGGAAGGTGCCAGACAGGAGTTCTCCTGGTAGTTTTTACATTGCTCCGGTAGGCATCTGAAAGACACCACAAAAGTTGTTCTACCTGCTTTCTGGGCTGAGATGGGGAACCGCTGAATTTTGGAGTCGGCCGTTGACAAAATGTTCCAAACACACCCCATGCACAACTCCACCGGGGAAGGTGCCAGACAGGAGTTCTCTTGGTAGTTTTTACACTACCTTGGTAGGCAGCTGAAAGGCACCACAAAAGTTGTTCTACCTGCTTTCTGGGCTGAGATAGGGAACCGCTGAATTTTGGACTCGGCTGGTGACAAAATGTTCCAAACACACCCCATGCACAACTCCACCGGGGAAGGTGCCAGAAAGGAGTTCTCTTGGTAGTTTTTACACTACCTTGGTAGGCAGCTGAAAGGCACCACAAAAGTTGTTCTACCTGGTTTCTGGGCTGAGATGGGGAAACGCTGAATTTTGGACTCGGCCGGTGACAAAATGTTCCAAACACACCCCATGCACAACTCCACCACGGAAGGTGCCAGACAGGAGTTCTCCTGGTAGTTTTTACACTACCTTGGTAGGCATCTGAAAGACACCACAAAAGTTTTTCTACCTGCTTTCTGGGCTGAGATGGGGAAACGCTGAATTTTGGAGTCGGCTGGTGACAAAATGTTCCAAACACACCCCATGCACAACTCCACCGGGGAAGGTGCCAGACAGGAGTTCTCCTGGTAGTTTTTACACTACCTTGGTAGGCATCTGAAAGGCACCACAAAAGTTGTTCTACCTGCTTTCTGGGCTGAGATGGGGAACAGCTGAATTTTGGAGTCGGCTGGTGACAAAATGTTCCAAACACACCCCATGCACAACTCCACCGGGGAAGGTGCCAGACAGGAGTTCTCCTGGTAGTTTTTACATTGCTCCGGTAGGCATCTGAAAGACACCACAAAAGTTGTTCTACCTGCTTTGTGGGCTGAGATGGGGAACCGCTGAATTTTGGACTCGGCCGGTGACAAAATGTTCCACAGACACCCCATGCACAACTCCACCGGGGAAGGTGCCAGGAACGAATTCTTTTGGTAGATTTACACTACCTTGGTAGGCAGCTGAAAGGCACCACAAAAGTTGTTGTACCTGCTTTGTGGGCTGAGATGGGGAACCGCTGAATTTTGGAGTCGGCTGGTGACAAAACGTTCCAAACACACCCCCTGCACAACTCCACCGGGGAAGGTGCCAGACAGGAGTTCTCCTGGTAGTTTTTACATTGCTCCGGTAGGCATCTGAAAGACACCACAAAAGTTGTTCTACTTGCTTTCTGGGCTGAGATGGGGAACCGCTGAATTTTGGACTCGGCTGGTGACAAAATGTTCCAAACACACCCCATGCACAACTCCACCGGGGAAGGTGCCAGACAGGAGTTCTCCTGGTAGTTTTTACACTGCCTTTGTAGGCATCTGAAAGACACCACAAAAGTTGTTCTACCTGCTTTCTGGGCTGAGATGGGGAATCGCTGAATTTTGGACTCGGCCGGTGACAAAATGTTCCAAACACAGCCCATGCACAACTCCACCGGGGAAGGTGCCAGACAGGAGTTCTCCTGGTAGTTTTTACATTGCTCCGGTAGGCATCTGAAAGACACCACAAAAGTTGTTCTACCTGCTTTCTGGGCTGAGATGGGGAACCGCTGAATTTTGGACTCGGCTGGTGACAAAATGTTCCAAACACACCCCATGCACAACTCCACCGGGGAAGGTGCCAGACAGGAGTTCTCCTGGTAGTTTTTACACTGCCTTTGTAGGCATCTGAAAGACACCACAAAAGTTGTTCTACCTGCTTTCTGGGCTGAGATGGGGAATCGCTGAATTTTGGACTCGGCCGGTGACAAAATGTTCCAAACACACCCCATGCACAACTCCACCGGGGAAGGTGCCAGAAAGGAGTTCTCTTGGTAGTTTTTACACTACCTTGGTAGGCAGCTGAAAGGCACCACAAAAGTTGTTCTACCTGCTTTCTGGGCTGAGATGGGGAAACGCTGAATTTTGGACTCGGCTGGTGACAAAATGTTCCAAACACACCCCATGCACAACTCCACCACGGAAGGTGCCAGACAGGAGTTCTCCTGGTAGTTTTTACACTACCTTGGTAGGCAGCTGAAAGGCACCACAAAAGTTGTTCTACCTGCTTTCTGGGCTGAGATGGGGAAACGCTGAATTTTGGACTTGGCGGGTGACAAAATGTTCCAAACACACCCCATGCACAACTCCACCGGGGAAGGTGCCAGACAGGAGTTCTCCTGGTAGTTTTTACACTACCTTGGTAGGCATCTGAAAGACACCACAAAACTTGTTCTACCTGCTTTGTGGGCTGAGATGGGGAAACGCTGAATTTTGGAGTCGGCTGGTGACAAAATGTTCCAAACACACCCCATGCACAACTCCACCGGGGAAGGTGCCAGACAGGAGTTCTCCTGGTAGTTTTTACACTACCTTGGTAGGCATCTGAAAGACACCACAGAAGTTGTTCTACCTGCTTTCTGGGCTGAGATGGGGAATCGCTGAATTTTGGACTCGGCTGGTGACAAAATGTTCCAAACACACCCCATGCACAACTCCACCGGGGAAGGTGCCAGACAGGAGTTCTCCTGGTAGTTTTTACACTACCTTCGTAGGCATCTGAAAGACACCACAAAAGTTGTTCTACCTGCTTTCTGGGCTGAGATGGGGAAACGCTGAATTTTGGACTCGGCTGGTGACAAAATGTTCCAAACACACCCCATGCACAACTCCACCGGGGAAGGTGCCAGGAACGAATTCTGTTGGTAGTTTTTACACTACCTTGGTAGGCAGCTGAAAGGCACCACAAAAGTTGTTGTACCTGCTTTCTGGGCTGAGATGGGGAACAGCTGAATTTTGGACTCGGCCGGTGACAAAATGTTCCAAACACACCCCATGCACAACTCCACCGGGGAAGGTGCCAGACAGGAGTTCCCTTGGTAGTTTTTACACTACCTTGGTAGGCAGCTGAAAGACACCACAAAAGTTGTTCTACCTGCTTTCTGGGCTGAGATGGGGAAACGCTGAATTTTGGACTCGGCTGGTGACAAAATGTTCCAAACACACCCCATGCACAACTCCACCGGGGAAGGTGCCAGACAGGAGTTCTCCTGGTAGTTTTTACACTACCTTGGTAGGCATCTGAAAGACACCACAAAAGTTGTTCTACCTGCTTTCTGGGCTGAGATGGGGAATCGCTGAATTTTGGACTCGGCTGCTGACAAAATGTTCCAAACACACCCCATGCACAACTCCACCGGGGAAGGTGCCAGACAGGAGTTCTCCTGGTAGTTTTTACACTACCTTGGTAGGCATCTGAAAGACACCACAAAAGTTGTTCTACCTGCTTTCTGGGCTGAGATGGGGAATCGCTGAATTTTGGACTCGGCCGGTGACAAAATGTTCCAAACACACCCCATGCACAACTCCACCGGGGAAGGTGCCAGACAGGAGTTCTCCTGGTAGTTTTTACACTACCTTGGTAGGCATCTGAAAGACACCACAAAAGTTGTTCTACCTGCTTTCTGGGCTGAGATGGGGAAACGCTGAATTTTGGAGTCGGCTGGTGACAAAATGTTCCAAACACACCCCATGCACAACTCCACCGAGAAGGTGCCAGACAGGAGTTCTCCTGGTAGTTTTTACACTACCTTGGTAGGCAGCTGAAAGGCACCACAAAAGTTGTTGTACCTGCTTTCTGGGCTGAGATGGGGAACAGCTGAATTTTGGACTCGGCCGGTGACAAAATGTTCCAAACACACCCCATGCACAACTCCACCGGGGAAGGTGCCAGGAACGAATTCTGTTGGTAGTTTTTACACTACCTTGGTAGGCAGCTGAAAGGCACCACAAAAGTTGTTGTACCTGCTTTCTGGGCTGAGATGGGGAACAGCTGAATTTTGGACTCGGCCGGTGACAAAATGTTCCAAACACACCCCATGCACAACTCCACCGGGGAAGGTGCCAGACAGGAGTTCTCCTGGTAGTTTTTACATTGCTCCGGTAGGCAGCTGAAAGGAACCACAAAAGTTGTTCTACCTGCTTTCTGGGCTGAGATGGGGAACCGCTGAATTTTGGACTCGGCCGGTGACAAAATGTTCCAAACACACCCCATGCACAACTCCACCGGGGAAGGTGCCAGACAGGAGTTCTCCTGGTAGTTTTTACATTGCTCCGGTAGGCATCTGAAAGACACCACAAAAGTTGTTCTACCTGCTTTCTGGGCTGAGATGGGGAACAGCTGAATTTTGGACTCGGCCGGTGACAAAATGTTCCAAACACACCCCATGCACAACTCCACCGGGGAAGGTGCCAGACAGGAGTTCTCCTGGTAGTTTTTACACTGCCTTTGTAGGCATCTGAAAGACACCACAAAAGTTGTTCTACCTGCTTTCTGGGCTGAGATGGGGAATCGCTGAATTTTGGACTCGGCCGGTGACAAAATGTTCCAAACACACCCCATGCACAACTCCACCGGGGAAGGTGCCAGACAGGAGTTGTCCTGGTAGTTTTTACATTGCTCCGGTAGGCATCTGAAAGACACCACAAAAGTTGTTCTACCTGCTTTCTGGGCTGAGATGGGGAATCGCTGAATTTTGGACTCGGCCGGTGACAAAATGTTCCAAACACACCCCATGCACAACTCCACCACGGAAGGTGCCAGACAGGAGTTCTCTTGGTAGTTTTTACACTACCTTGGTAGGCAGCTGAAAGGCACCACAAAACTTGTTCTACCTGCTTTCTGGGCTGAGATAGGGAACCGCTGAATTTTGGAGTCGGCTGGTGACAAAATGTTCCAAACACACCCCATGCACAACTCCACCGGGGAAGGTGCCAGACAGGAGTTCTCCTGGTAGTTTTTACACTACCTTGGTAGGCATCTGAAAGACACCACAAAAGTTGTTCTACCTGCTTTCTGGGCTGAGATGGGGAATCGCTGAATTTTGGACTCGGCCGGTGACAAAATGTTCCAAACACACCCCATGCACAACTCCACCACGGAAGGTGCCAGACAGGAGTTCTCCTGGTAGTTTTTACACTACCTTGGTAGGCATCTGAAAGACACCACAAAAGTTGTTCTACCTGCTTTCTGGGCTGAGATGGGGAAACGCTGAATTTTGGAGTCGGCTGGTGACAAAATGTTCCAAACACACCCCATGCACAACTCCACCGGGGAAGGTGCCAGACAGGAGTTCTCCTGGTAGTTTTTACACTACCTTGGTAGGCATCTGAAAGACACCACAGAAGTTGTTCTACCTGCTTTCTGGGCTGAGATGGGGAATCGCTGAATTTTGGAGTCGGCTGGTGACAAAATGTTCCAAACACACCCCATGCAAAACTCAACCGGGGAAGGTGCCAGACAGGAGTTCTCTTAGTAGTTTTTACACTACCTTGGTAGGCATCTGAAAGACACCACAAAAGTTGTTCTACCTGCTTTGTGGGCTGAGATGGGGAACCGCTGAATTTTGGAGTCGGCTGGTGACAAAATGTTCCAAACACACCCCATGCACAACTCCACCGGGGAAGGTGCCAGGAACGAATTCTGTTGGTAGTTTTTACACTACCTTGGTAGGCAGCTGAAAGGCACCACAAAAGTTGTTGTACCTGCTTTCTGGGCTGAGATGGGGAACAGCTGAATTTTGGACTCGGCCGGTGACAAAATGTTCCAAACACACCCCATGCACAACTCCACCGGGGAAGGTGCCAGACAGGAGTTCCCTTGGTAGTTTTTACACTACCTTGGTAGGCAGCTGAAAGGCAACACAAAAGTTGTTCTACCTGCTTTCTGGGCTGAGATGGGGAAACGCTGAATTTTGGACTCGGCTGGTGACAAAATGTTCCAAACACACCCCATGCACAACTCCACCGGGGAAGGTGCCAGACAGGAGTTCTCCTGGTAGTTTTTACACTACCTTGGTAGGCATCTGAAAGACACCACAAAAGTTGTTCTACCTGCTTTCTGGGCTGAGATGGGGAATCGCTGAATTTTGGACTCGGCCGGTGACAAAATGTTCCAAACACACCCCATGCACAACTCCACCGGGGAAGGTGCCAGACAGGAGTTCTCCTGGTAGTTTTTACACTACCTTGGTAGGCATCTGAAAGACACCACAAAAGTTGTTCTACCTGCTTTCTGGGCTGAGATGGGGAAACGCTGAATTTTGGAGTCGGCTGGTGACAAAATGTTCCAAACACACCCCATGCACAACTCCACCACGGAAGGTGCCAGACAGGAGTTCTCCTGGTAGTTTTTACACTACCTTGGTAGGCAGCTGAAAGACACCACAAAAGTTGTTCTACCTGCTTTCTGGGCTGAGATGGGGAACGGCTGAATTTTGGACTCGGCTGGTGACAAAATGTTCCAAACACACCCCCTGCACAACTCCACCGGGGAAGGTGCCAGACAGGAGTTCTCCTGGTAGTTTTTACACTACCTTGGTAGGCATTTGAAAGACACCACAAAACTTGTTCTACCTGCTTTCTGGGCTGAGATGGGGAACCGCTGAATTTTGGAGTCGGCCGGTGACAAAATGTTCCAAACACACCCCATGCACAACTCCACCGGGGAAGGTGCCAGGAACGAATTCTTTTGGTAGTTTTTACACTACCTTGGTAGGCAGCTGAAAGGCACAAGAAAAGTTGTTGTACCTGCTTTGTGGGCTGAGATGGGGAACCGCTGAATTTTGGAGTCGGCCGGTGACAAAATGTTCCAAACACACCCCCTGCACAACTCCACCACGGAAGGTGCCAGAAAGGAGTTCTCCTGGTAGTTTTTACACTACCTTGGTAGGCAGCTGAAAGGAACCACAAAAGTTGTTCTTCCTGCTTTCTGGGCTGAGATGGGGAAACGCTGAATTTTGGACTTGGCGGGTGACAAAATGTTCCAAACACACCCCCTGCACAACTCCACCGGGGAAGGTGCCAGACAGGAGTTCTCCTGGTAGTTTTTACACTACCTTGGTAGGCATCTGAAAGACACCACAAAAGTTGTTCTACCTGCTTTCTGGGCTGAGATGGGGAAACGCTGAATTTTGGAGTCGGCTGGTGACAAAATGTTCCAAACACACCCCCTGCACAACTCCACCGAGGAAGGTGCCAGAAACGAGTTCTGTTGGTAGTTTTTACACTACCCCGGTAGGCAGCTGAAAGGCACCACAAAAGTTGTTCTACCTGCTTTCTGGGCTGAGATGGGGAATCGCTGAATTTTGGAGTCGGCCGGTGACAAAATGTTCCAAACACACCCCATGCACAACTCCACCACGGAAGGTGCCAGACAGGAGTTCTCCTGGTAGTTTTTACACTACCTTGGTAGGCAGCTGAAAGGCACCACAAAAGTTGTTCTACCTGCTTTCTGGGCTGAGATGGGGAATCGCTGAATTTTGGACTCGGCGGGTGACAAAATGTTCCAAACACACCCCATGCACAACTCCACCGAGGAAGGTGCCAGAAACGAGTTCTGTTGGTAGTTTTTACACTACCCCGGTAGGCAGCTGAAAGGCACCACAAAAGTTGTTCTACCTGCTTTCTGGGCTGAGATGGGGAAACGCTGAATTTTGGACTCGGCCGGTGACAAAATGTTCCAAACACACCCCCTGCACAACTCCACCACGGAAGGTGCCAGACAGGAGTTCTCTTGGTAGTTTTTACACTACCTTGGTAGGCATCTGAAAGGCACCACAAAAGTTGTTCTACCTGCTTTCTGGGCTGAGATGGGGAAACGCTGAATTTTGGAGTCGGCTGGTGACAAAATGTTCCAAACACACCCCATGCACAACTCCACCGGGGAAGGTGCCAGACAGGAGTTCTCCTGGTAGTTTTTACACTACCTTGGTAGGCATCTGAAAGACACCACAAAAGTTGTTCTACCTGCTTTCTGGGCTGAGATGGGGAACAGCTGAATTTTGGACTCGGCTGGTGACAAAATGTTCCAAACACACCCCATGCACAACTCCACCGGGGAAGGTGCCAGACAGGAGTTCTCCTGGTAGTTTTTACATTGCTCCGGTAGGCATCTGAAAGACACCACAAAAGTTGTTCTACCTGCTTTGTGGGCTGAGATGGGGAACCGATGAATTTTGGACTCGGCCGGTGACAAAATGTTCCACAGACACCCCATGCACAACTCCACCGGGGAAGGTGCCAGGAACGAATTCTTTTGGTAGATTTACACTACCTTGGTAGGCAGCTGAAAGGCACAAGAAAAGTTGTTGTACCTGCTTTGTGGGCTGAGATGGGGAACCGCTGAATTTTGGAGTCGGCTGGTGACAAAATGTTCCAAACACACCCCATGCACAACTCCACCGGGGAAGGTGCCAGACAGGAGTTCTCCTGGTAGTTTTTACATTGCTCCGGTAGGCATCTGAAAGACACCACAAAAGATGTTCTACCTGCTCTCTGGGCTGAGATGGGGAACCGCTGAATTTTGGACTCGGCCGGTGACAAAATGTTCCAAACACACCCCATGCACAACTCCACCAGGGAAGGTGCCAGACAGGAGTTCTCCTGGTAGTTTTTACACTGCCTTTGTAGGCATCTGAAAGACACCACAAAAGTTGTTCTACCTGCTTTCTGGGCTGAGATGGGGAACAGCTGAATTTTGGACTCGGCCGGTGACAAAATGTTCCAAACACACCCCATGCACAACTCCACCGGGGAAGGTGCCAGACAGGAGTTCTCCTGGTAGTTTTTACATTGCTCCGGTAGGCATCTGAAAGACACCACAAAAGTTGTTCTACCTGCTTTCTGGGCTGAGATGGGGAACCGCTGAATTTTGGACTCGGCTGGTGACAAAATGTTCCAAACACACCCCATGCACAACTCCACCGGGGAAGGTGCCAGACAGGAGTTCTCCTGGTAGTTTTTACACTGCCTTTGTAGGCATCTGAAAGACACCACAAAAGTTGTTCTACCTGCTTTCTGGGCTGAGATGGGGAATCGCTGAATTTTGGACTCGGCCGGTGACAAAATGTTCCAAACACACCCCATGCACAACTCCACCGGGGAAGGTGCCAGACAGGAGTTCTCCTGGTAGTTTTTACATTGCTCCGGTAGGCATCTGAAAGACACCACAAAAGTTGTTCTACCTGCTTTCTGGGCTGAGATGGGGAAACGCTGAATTTTGGACTCGGCTGGTGACAAAATGTTCCAAACACACCCCATGCACAACTCCACCGGGGAAGGTGCCAGACAGGAGTTCTCCTGGTAGTTTTTACATTGCTCCGGTAGGCATCTGAAAGACACCACAAAAGTTGTTCTACCTGCTTTCTGGGCTGAGATGGGGAACCGCTGAATTTTGGAGTCGGCTGGTGACAAAATGTTCCAAACACACCCCATGCACAACTCCACCGGGGAAGGTGCCAGACAGGAGTTCTCCTGGTAGTTTTTACACTGCCTTTGTAGGCATCTGAAAGACACCACAGAAGTTGTTCTACCTGCTTTCTGGGCTGAGATGGGGAATCGCTGAATTTTGGAGTCGGCTGGTGACAAAATGTTCCAAACACACCCCATGCAAAACTCAACCGGGGAAGGTGCCAGACAGGAGTTCTCCTGGTAGTTTTTACACTACCTTGGTAGGCATCTGAAAGACACCACAAAAGTTGTTCTACCTGCTTTCTGGGCTGAGATGGGGAAACGCTGAATTTTGGAGTCGGCTGGTGACAAAATGTTCCAAACACACCCCATGCACAACTCCACCACGGAAGGTGCCAGACAGGAGTTCTCCTGGTAGTTTTTACACTACCTTGGTAGGCATCTGAAAGACACCACAAAAGTTGTTCTACCTGCTTTCTGGGCTGAGATGGGGAACGGCTGAATTTTGGACTCGGCTGGTGACAAAATGTTCCAAACACACCCCCTGCACAACTCCACCGGGGAAGGTGCCAGACAGGAGTTCTCCTGGTAGTTTTTACACTACCTTGGTAGGCATTTGAAAGACACCACAAAACTTGTTCTACCTGCTTTCTGGGCTGAGATGGGGAACCGCTGAATTTTGGAGTCGGCCGGTGACAAAATGTTCCAAACACACCCCATGCACAACTCCACCGGGGAAGGTGCCAGGAACGAATTCTTTTGGTAGTTTTTACACTACCTTGGTAGGCAGCTGAAAGGCACAAGAAAAGTTGTTGTACCTGCTTTGTGGGCTGAGATGGGGAACCGCTGAATTTTGGAGTCGGCCGGTGACAAAATGTTCCAAACACACCCCCTGCACAACTCCACCACGGAAGGTGCCAGAAAGGAGTTCTCCTGGTAGTTTTTACACTACCTTGGTAGGCAGCTGAAAGGAACCACAAAAGTTGTTCTTCCTGCTTTCTGGGCTGAGATGGGGAAACGCTGAATTTTGGACTTGGCGGGTGACAAAATGTTCCAAACACACCCCCTGCACAACTCCACCGGGGAAGGTGCCAGACAGGAGTTCTCCTGGTAGTTTTTACACTACCTTGGTAGGCATCTGAAAGACACCACAAAAGTTGTTCTACCTGCTTTCTGGGCTGAGATGGGGAAACGCTGAATTTTGGAGTCGGCTGGTGACAAAATGTTCCAAACACACCCCCTGCACAACTCCACCGAGGAAGGTGCCAGAAACGAGTTCTGTTGGTAGTTTTTACACTACCCCGGTAGGCAGCTGAAAGGCACCACAAAAGTTGTTCTACCTGCTTTCTGGGCTGAGATGGGGAATCGCTGAATTTTGGAGTCGGCCGGTGACAAAATGTTCCAAACACACCCCATGCACAACTCCACCGGGGAAGGTGCCAGACAGGAGTTCTCCTGGTAGTTTTTACACTGCCTTTGTAGGCATCTGAAAGACACCACAGAAGTTGTTCTACCTGCTTTCTGGGCTGAGATGGGGAATCGCTGAATTTTGGAGTCGGCTGGTGACAAAATGTTCCAAACACACCCCATGCAAAACTCAACCGGGGAAGGTGCCAGACAGGAGTTCTCCTGGTAGTTTTTACACTACCTTGGTAGGCATCTGAAAGACACCACAAAAGTTGTTCTACCTGCTTTCTGGGCTGAGATGGGGAAACGCTGAATTTTGGAGTCGGCTGGTGACAAAATGTTCCAAACACACCCCATGCACAACTCCACCACGGAAGGTGCCAGACAGGAGTTCTCCTGGTAGTTTTTACACTACCTTGGTAGGCATCTGAAAGACACCACAAAAGTTGTTCTACCTGCTTTCTGGGCTGAGATGGGGAACGGCTGAATTTTGGACTCGGCTGGTGACAAAATGTTCCAAACACACCCCCTGCACAACTCCACCGGGGAAGGTGCCAGACAGGAGTTCTCCTGGTAGTTTTTACACTACCTTGGTAGGCATTTGAAAGACACCACAAAACTTGTTCTACCTGCTTTCTGGGCTGAGATGGGGAACCGCTGAATTTTGGAGTCGGCCGGTGACAAAATGTTCCAAACACACCCCATGCACAACTCCACCGGGGAAGGTGCCAGGAACGAATTCTTTTGGTAGTTTTTACACTACCTTGGTAGGCAGCTGAAAGGCACAAGAAAAGTTGTTGTACCTGCTTTGTGGGCTGAGATGGGGAACCGCTGAATTTTGGAGTCGGCCGGTGACAAAATGTTCCAAACACACCCCCTGCACAACTCCACCACGGAAGGTGCCAGAAAGGAGTTCTCCTGGTAGTTTTTACACTACCTTGGTAGGCAGCTGAAAGGAACCACAAAAGTTGTTCTTCCTGCTTTCTGGGCTGAGATGGGGAAACGCTGAATTTTGGACTTGGCGGGTGACAAAATGTTCCAAACACACCCCCTGCACAACTCCACCGGGGAAGGTGCCAGACAGGAGTTCTCCTGGTAGTTTTTACACTACCTTGGTAGGCATCTGAAAGACACCACAAAAGTTGTTCTACCTGCTTTCTGGGCTGAGATGGGGAAACGCTGAATTTTGGAGTCGGCTGGTGACAAAATGTTCCAAACACACCCCCTGCACAACTCCACCGAGGAAGGTGCCAGAAACGAGTTCTGTTGGTAGTTTTTACACTACCCCGGTAGGCAGCTGAAAGGCACCACAAAAGTTGTTCTACCTGCTTTCTGGGCTGAGATGGGGAATCGCTGAATTTTGGAGTCGGCCGGTGACAAAATGTTCCAAACACACCCCATGCACAACTCCACCACGGAAGGTGCCAGACAGGAGTTCTCCTGGTAGTTTTTACACTACCTTGGTAGGCAGCTGAAAGGCACCACAAAAGTTGTTCTACCTGCTTTCTGGGCTGAGATGGGGAACCGCTGAATTTTGGACTCGGCCGGTGACAAAATGTTCCAAACACACCCCATGCACAACTCCACCGGGGAAGGTGCCAGGAACGAATTCTTTTGGTAGTTTTTACACTACCTTGGTAGGCAGCTGAAAGGCACAAGAAAAGTTGTTGTACCTGCTTTGTGGGCTGAGATGGGGAACCGCTGAATTTTGGAGTCGGCCGGTGACAAAATGTTCCAAACACACCCCCTGCACAATTCCACCACGGAAGGTGCCAGAAAGGAGTTCTCCTGGTAGTTTTTACACTACCTTGGTAGGCAGCTGAAAGGAACCACAAAAGTTGTTGTACCTGCTTTGTGGGCTGAGATGGGGAATCGCTGAATTTTGGACTCGGCGGGTGACAAAATGTTCCAAACACACCCCATGCACAACTCCACCGAGGAAGGTGCCAGAAACGAGTTCTGTTGGTAGTTTTTACACTACCCCGGTAGGCAGCTGAAAGGCACCACAAAAGTTGTTCTACCTGCTTTCTGGGCTGAGATGGGGAAACGCTGAATTTTGGACTCGGCCGGTGACAAAATGTTCCAAACACACCCCCTGCACAACTCCACCACGGAAGGTGCCAGACAGGAGTTCTCTTGGTAGTTTTTACACTACCTTGGTAGGCATCTGAAAGGCACCACAAAAGTTGTTCTACCTGCTTTCTGGGCTGAGATGGGGAAACGCTGAATTTTGGAGTCGGCTGGTGACAAAATGTTCCAAACACACCCCATGCACAACTCCACCGGGGAAGGTGCCAGACAGGAGTTCTCCTGGTAGTTTTTACACTACCTTGGTAGGCATCTGAAAGACACCACAAAACTTGTTCTACCTGCTTTCTGGGCTGAGATGGGGAACAGCTGAATTTTGGACTCGGCTGGTGACAAAATGTTCCAAACACACCCCATGCACAACTCCACCGGGGAAGGTGCCAGACAGGAGTTCTCCTGGTAGTTTTTACATTGCTCCGGTAGGCATCTGAAAGACACCACAAAAGTTGTTCTACCTGCTTTGTGGGCTGAGATGGGGAACCGATGAATTTTGGACTCGGCCGGTGACAAAATGTTCCACAGACACCCCATGCACAACTCCACCGGGGAAGGTGCCAGGAACGAATTCTTTTGGTAGATTTACACTACCTTGGTAGGCATCTGAAAGGCACAAGAAAAGTTGTTGTACCTGCTTTGTGGGCTGAGATGGGGAACCGCTGAATTTTGGACTCGGCTGGTGACAAAATGTTCCAAACACACCCCATGCACAACTCCACCGGGGAAGGTGCCAGACAGGAGTTCTCCTGGTAGTTTTTACATTGCTCCGGTAGGCATCTGAAAGACACCACAAAAGATGTTCTACCTGCTCTCTGGGCTGAGATGGGGAACCGCTGAATTTTGGACTCGGCCGGTGACAAAATGTTCCAAACACACCCCATGCACAACTCCACCAGGGAAGGTGCCAGACAGGAGTTCTCCTGGTAGTTTTTACACTGCCTTTGTAGGCATCTGAAAGACACCACAAAAGTTGTTCTACCTGCTTTCTGGGCTGAGATGGGGAACAGCTGAATTTTGGACTCGGCCGGTGACAAAATGTTCCAAACACACCCCATGCACAACTCCACCGGGGAAGGTGCCAGACAGGAGTTCTCCTGGTAGTTTTTACATTGCTCCGGTAGGCATCTGAAAGACACCACAAAAGTTGTTCTACCTGCTTTCTGGGCTGAGATGGGGAACCGCTGAATTTTGGACTCGGCTGGTGACAAAATGTTCCAAACACACCCCATGCACAACTCCACCGGGGAAGGTGCCAGACAGGAGTTCTCCTGGTAGTTTTTACACTGCCTTTGTAGGCATCTGAAAGACACCACAAAAGTTGTTCTACCTGCTTTCTGGGCTGAGATGGGGAATCGCTGAATTTTGGACTCGGCCGGTGACAAAATGTTCCAAACACACCCCATGCACAACTCCACCGGGGAAGGTGCCAGACAGGAGTTCTCCTGGTAGTTTTTACATTGCTCCGGTAGGCATCTGAAAGACACCACAAAAGTTGTTCTACCTGCTTTCTGGGCTGAGATGGGGAAACGCTGAATTTTGGACTCGGCTGGTGACAAAATGTTCCAAACACACCCCATGCACAACTCCACCGGGGAAGGTGCCAGACAGGAGTTCTCCTGGTAGTTTTTACATTGCTCCGGTAGGCATCTGAAAGACACCACAAAAGTTGTTCTACCTGCTTTCTGGGCTGAGATGGGGAACCGCTGAATTTTGGAGTCGGCTGGTGACAAAATGTTCCAAACACACCCCATGCACAACTCCACCGGGGAAGGTGCCAGACAGGAGTTCTCCTGGTAGTTTTTACACTGCCTTTGTAGGCATCTGAAAGACACCACAGAAGTTGTTCTACCTGCTTTCTGGGCTGAGATGGGGAATCGCTGAATTTTGGAGTCGGCTGGTGACAAAATGTTCCAAACACACCCCATGCAAAACTCAACCGGGGAAGGTGCCAGACAGGAGTTCTCTTAGTAGTTTTTACACTACCTTGGTAGGCATCTGAAAGACACCACAAAAGTTGTTCTTCCTGCTTTCTGGGCTGAGATGGGGAACCGCTGAATTTTGGAGTCGGCTGGTGACAAAATGTTCCAAACACACCCCATGCACAACTCCACCGGGGAAGGTGCCAGGAACGAATTCTGTTGGTAGTTTTTACACTACCTTGGTAGGCAGCTGAAAGGCACCACAAAAGTTGTTGTACCTGCTTTCTGGGCTGAGATGGGGAACAGCTGAATTTTGGACTCGGCCGGTGACAAAATGTTCCAAACACACCCCATGCACAACTCCACCGGGGAAGGTGCCAGAAAGGAGTTCCCTTGGTAGTTTTTACACTACCTTGGTAGGCAGCTGAAAGGCAACACAAAAGTTGTTCTACCTGCTTTCTGGGCTGAGATGGGGAAACGCTGAATTTTGGACTCGGCTGGTGACAAAATGTTCCAAACACACCCCATGCACAACTCCACCGGGGAAGGTGCCAGACAGGAGTTCTCCTGGTAGTTTTTACACTACCTTGGTAGGCATCTGAAAGACACCACAAAAGTTGTTCTACCTGCTTTCTGGGCTGAGATGGGGAATCGCTGAATTTTGGACTCGGCCGGTGACAAAATGTTCCAAACACACCCCATGCACAACTCCACCGGGGAAGGTGCCAGACAGGAGTTCTCCTGGTAGTTTTTACACTACCTTGGTAGGCATCTGAAAGACACCACAAAAGTTGTTCTACCTGCTTTCTGGGCTGAGATGGGGAAACGCTGAATTTTGGAGTCGGCTGGTGACAAAATGTTCCAAACACACCCCATGCACAACTCCACCGGGGAAGGTGCCAGACAGGAGTTCTCCTGGTAGTTTTTACACTACCTTGGTAGGCATCTGAAAGACACCACAAAAGTTGTTCTACCTGCTTTCTGGGCTGAGATGGGGAACGGCTGAATTTTGGACTCGGCTGGTGACAAAATGTTCCAAACACACCCCATGCACAACTCCACCGGGGAAGGTGCCAGACAGGAGTTCTCCTGGTAGTTTTTACACTACCTTGGTAGGCATTTGAAAGACACCACAAAACTTGTTCTACCTGCTTTCTGGGCTGAGATGGGGAACCGCTGAATTTTGGACTCGGCCGGTGACAAAATGTTCCAAACACACCCCATGCACAACTCCACCGGGGAAGGTGCCAGGAACGAATTCTTTTGGTAGTTTTTACACTACCTTGGTAGGCAGCTGAAAGGCACAAGAAAAGTTGTTGTACCTGCTTTGTGGGCTGAGATGGGGAACCGCTGAATTTTGGAGTCGGCCGGTGACAAAATGTTCCAAACACACCCCCTGCACAACTCCACCACGGAAGGTGCCAGAAAGGAGTTCTCCTGGTAGTTTTTACACTACCTTGGTAGGCAGCTGAAAGGAACCACAAAAGTTGTTCTACCTGCTTTCTGGGCTGAGATGGGGAAACGCTGAATTTTGGACTTGGCGGGTGACAAAATGTTCCAAACACACCCCCTGCACAACTCCACCACGGAAGGTGCCAGACAGGAGTTCTCCTGGTAGTTTTTACACTACCTTGGTAGGCATCTGAAAGACACCACAAAAGTTGTTCTACCTGCTTTCTGGGCTGAGATGGGGAAACGCTGAATTTTGGACTCGGCTGGTGACAAAATGTTCCAAACACACCCCCTGCACAACTCCACCGAGGAAGGTGCCAGAAACGAGTTCTGTTGGTAGTTTTTACACTACCCCGGTAGGCAGCTGAAAGGCACCACAAAAGTTGTTCTACCTGCTTTCTGGGCTGAGATGGGGAATCGCTGAATTTTGGAGTCGGCCGGTGACAAAATGTTCCAAACACACCCCCTGCACAACTCCACCACGGAAGGTGCCAGACAGGAGTTCTCCTGGTAGTTTTTACACTACCTTGGTAGGCAGCTGAAAGGCACCACAAAAGTTGTTCTACCTGCTTTCTGGGCTGAGATGGGGAACCGCTGAATTTTGGACTCGGCCGGTGACAAAATGTTCCAAACACACCCCATGCACAACTCCACCGGGGAAGGTGCCAGGAACGAATTCTTTTGGTAGTTTTTACACTACCTTGGTAGGCAGCTGAAAGGCACAAGAAAAGTTGTTGTACCTGCTTTGTGGGCTGAGATGGGGAACCGCTGAATTTTGGAGTCGGCCGGTGACAAAATGTTCCAAACACACCCCCTGCACAACTCCACCACGGAAGGTGCCAGAAAGGAGTTCTCCTGGTAGTTTTTACACTACCTTGGTAGGCAGCTGAAAGGAACCACAAAAGTTGTTCTACCTGCTTTCTGGGCTGAGATGGGGAAACGCTGAATTTTGGACTTGGCGGGTGACAAAATGTTCCAAACACACCCCCTGCACAACTCCACCACGGAAGGTGCCAGACAGGAGTTCTCTTCGTAGTTTTTACACTACCTTGGTAGGCATCTGAAAGACACCACAAAAGTTGTTCTACCTGCTTTCTGGGCTGAGATGGGGAAACGCTGAATTTTGGAGTCGGCTGGTGACAAAATGTTCCAAACACACCCCATGCACAACTCCACCGAGGAAGGTGCCAGAAACGAGTTCTGTTGGTAGTTTTTACACTACCCCGGTAGGCAGCTGAAAGGCACCACAAAAGTTGTTCTACCTGCTTTCTGGGCTGAGATGGGGAATCGCTGAATTTTGGACTCGGCCGGTGACAAAATGTTCCAAACACACCCCCTGCACAACTCCACCACGGAAGGTGCCAGACAGGAGTTCTCTTGGTAGTTTTTACACTACCTTGGTAGGCATCTGAAAGGCACCACAAAAGTTGTTCTACCTGCTTTCTGGGCTGAGATGGGGAAACGCTGAATTTTGGAGTCGGCTGGTGACAAAATGTTCCAAACACACCCCATGCACAACTCCACCGGGGAAGGTGCCAGACAGGAGTTCTCCTGGTAGTTTTTACACTACCTTGGTAGGCATCTGAAAGACACCACAAAACTTGTTCTACCTGCTTTCTGGGCTGAGATGGGGAACAGCTGAATTTTGGACTCGGCTGGTGACAAAATGTTCCAAACACACCCCATGCACAACTCCACCGGGGAAGGTGCCAGACAGGAGTTCTCCTGGTAGTTTTTACATTGCTCCGGTAGGCATCTGAAAGACACCACAAAAGTTGTTCTACCTGCTTTGTGGGCTGAGATGGGGAACCGATGAATTTTGGACTCGGCCGGTGACAAAATGTTCCACAGACACCCCATGCACAACTCCACCGGGGAAGGTGCCAGGAACGAATTCTTTTGGTAGATTTACACTACCTTGGTAGGCAGCTGAAAGGCACAAGAAAAGTTGTTGTACCTGCTTTGTGGGCTGAGATGGGGAACCGCTGAATTTTGGAGTCGGCTGGTGACAAAATGTTCCAAACACACCCCATGCACAACTCCACCGGGGAAGGTGCCAGACAGGAGTTCTCCTGGTAGTTTTTACATTGCTCCGGTAGGCATCTGAAAGACACCACAAAAGATGTTCTACCTGCTTTCTGGGCTGAGATGGGGAACCGCTGAATTTTGGACTCGGCTGGTGACAAAATGTTCCAAACACACCCCATGCACAACTCCACCGGGGAAGGTGCCAGACAGGAGTTCTCCTGGTAGTTTTTACATTGCTCCGGTAGGCATCTGAAAGACACCACAAAAGTTGTTCTACCTGCTTTCTGGGCTGAGATGGGGAACCGCTGAATTTTGGACTCGGCCGGTGACAAAATGTTCCAAACACACCCCATGCACAACTCCACCACGGAAGGTGCCAGACAGGAGTTCTCCTGGTAGTTTTTACACTGCCTTTGTAGGCATCTGAAAGACACCACAAAAGTTGTTCTACCTGCTTTCTGGGCTGAGATGGGGAACAGCTGAATTTTGGACTCGGCCGGTGACAAAATGTTCCAAACACACCCCCTGCACAACTCCACCGGGGAAGGTGCCAGACAGGAGTTCTCCTGGTAGTTTTTACATTGCTCCGGTAGGCATCTGAAAGACACCACAAAAGTTGTTCTACCTGCTTTCTGGGCTGAGATGGGGAACCGCTGAATTTTGGACTCGGCTGGTGACAAAATGTTCCAAACACACCCCATGCACAACTCCACCGGGGAAGGTGCCAGACAGGAGTTCTCCTGGTAGTTTTTACACTGCCTTTGTAGGCATCTGAAAGACACCACAAAAGTTGTTCTACCTGCTTTCTGGGCTGAGATGGGGAACAGCTGAATTTTGGACTCGGCCGGTGACAAAATGTTCCAAACACACCCCATGCACAACTCCACCGGGGAAGGTGCCAGACAGGAGTTCTCCTGGTAGTTTTTACATTGCTCCGGTAGGCATCTGAAAGACACCACAAAAGTTGTTCTACCTGCTTTCTGGGCTGAGATGGGGAACCGCTGAATTTTGGACTCGGCTGGTGACAAAATGTTCCAAACACACCCCATGCACAACTCCACCGGGGAAGGTGCCAGACAGGAGTTCTCCTGGTAGTTTTTACACTGCCTTTGTAGGCATCTGAAAGACACCACAAAAGTTGTTCTACCTGCTTTCTGGGCTGAGATGGGGAATCGCTGAATTTTGGACTCGGCCGGTGACAAAATGTTCCAAACACACCCCATGCACAACTCCACCGGGGAAGGTGCCAGACAGGAGTTCTCCTGGTAGTTTTTACATTGCTCCGGTAGGCATCTGAAAGACACCACAAAAGTTGTTCTACCTGCTTTCTGGGCTGAGATGGGGAAACGCTGAATTTTGGACTCGGCTGGTGACAAAATGTTCCAAACACACCCCATGCACAACTCCACCGGGGAAGGTGCCAGACAGGAGTTCTCCTGGTAGTTTTTACATTGCTCCGGTAGGCATCTGAAAGACACCACAAAAGTTGTTCTACCTGCTTTCTGGGCTGAGATGGGGAAACGCTGAATTTTGGAGTCGGCTGGTGACAAAATGTTCCAAACACACCCCATGCACAACTCCACCGGGGAAGGTGCCAGACAGGAGTTCTCCTGGTAGTTTTTACACTACCTTGGTAGGCATCTGAAAGACACCACAGAAGTTGTTCTACCTGCTTTCTGGGCTGAGATGGGGAATCGCTGAATTTTGGAGTCGGCTGGTGACAAAATGTTCCAAACACACCCCATGCAAAACTCAACCGGGGAAGGTGCCAGACAGGAGTTCTCTTAGTAGTTTTTACACTACCTTGGTAGGCATCTGAAAGACACCACAAAAGTTGTTCTTCCTGCTTTCTGGGCTGAGATGGGGAACCGCTGAATTTTGGAGTCGGCTGGTGACAAAATGTTCCAAACACACCCCATGCACAACTCCACCGGGGAAGGTGCCAGGAACAAATTCTGTTGGTAGTTTTTACACTACCTTGGTAGGCAGCTGAAAGGCACCACAAAAGTTGTTGTACCTGCTTTCTGGGCTGAGATGGGGAACAGCTGAATTTTGGACTCGGCCGGTGACAAAATGTTCCAAACACACCCCATGCACAACTCCACCGGGGAAGGTGCCAGAAAGGAGTTCCCTTGGTAGTTTTTACACTACCTTGGTAGGCAGCTGAAAGGCAACACAAAAGTTGTTCTACCTGCTTTCTGGGCTGAGATGGGGAAACGCTGAATTTTGGACTCGGCTGGTGACAAAAGGTTCCAAACACACCCCATGCACAACTCCACCGGGGAAGGTGCCAGACAGGAGTTCTCCTGGTAGTTTTTACACTACCTTGGTAGGCATCTGAAAGACACCACAAAAGTTGTTCTACCTGCTTTCTGGGCTGAGATGGGGAATCGCTGAATTTTGGACTCGGCCGGTGACAAAATGTTCCAAACACACCCCATGCACAACTCCACCGGGGAAGGTGCCAGACAGGAGTTCTCCTGGTAGTTTTTACACTACCTTGGTAGGCATCTGAAAGACACCACAAAAGTTGTTCTACCTGCTTTCTGGGCTGAGATGGGGAAACGCTGAATTTTGGAGTCGGCTGGTGACAAAATGTTCCAAACACACCCCATGCACAACTCCACCGGGGAAGGTGCCAGACAGGAGTTCTCCTGGTAGTTTTTACACTACCTTGGTAGGCATCTGAAAGACACCACAAAAGTTGTTCTACCTGCTTTCTGGGCTGAGATGGGGAATCGCTGAATTTTGGACTCGGCTGGTGACAAAATGTTCCAAACACACCCCATGCACAACTCCACCGGGGAAGGTGCCAGACAGGAGTTCTCCTGGTAGTTTTTACACTACCTTGGTAGGCATTTGAAAGACACCACAAAACTTGTTCTACCTGCTTTCTGGGCTGAGATGGGGAACCGCTGAATTTTGGACTCGGCCGGTGACAAAATGTTCCAAACACACCCCATGCACAACTCCACCGGGGAAGGTGCCAGGAACGAATTCTTTTGGTAGTTTTTACACTACCTTGGTAGGCAGCTGAAAGGCACAAGAAAAGTTGTTGTACCTGCTTTGTGGGCTGAGATGGGGAACCGCTGAATTTTGGAGTCGGCCGGTGACAAAATGTTCCAAACACACCCCCTGCACAACTCCACCACGGAAGGTGCCAGACAGGAGTTCTCCTGGTAGTTTTTACACTACCTTGGTAGGCAGCTGAAAGGCACCACAAAAGTTGTTCTACCTGCTTTCTGGGCTGAGATGGGGAACCGCTGAATTTTGGACTCGGCCGGTGACAAAATGTTCCAAACACACCCCATGCACAACTCCACCGGGGAAGGTGCCAGGAACGAATTCTTTTGGTAGTTTTTACACTACCTTGGTAGGCAGCTGAAAGGCACAAGAAAAGTTGTTGTACCTGCTTTGTGGGCTGAGATGGGGAACCGCTGAATTTTGGACTCGGCCGGTGACAAAATGTTCCAAACACACCCCCTGCACAACTCCACCACGGAAGGTGCCAGAAAGGAGTTCTCCTGGTAGTTTTTACACTACCTTGGTAGGCAGCTGAAAGGAACCACAAAAGTTGTTCTACCTGCTTTCTGGGCTGAGATGGGGAAACGCTGAATTTTGGACTTGGCGGGTGACAAAATGTTCCAAACACACCCCATGCACAACTCCACCGGGGAAGGTGCCAGACAGGAGTTCTCTTCGTAGTTTTTACACTACCTTGGTAGGCATCTGAAAGACACCACAAAAGTTGTTCTACCTGCTTTCTGGGCTGAGATGGGGAAACGCTGAATTTTGGAGTCGGCTGGTGACAAAATGTTCCAAACACACCCCATGCACAACTCCACCGAGGAAGGTGCCAGAAACGAGTTCTGTTGGTAGTTTTTACACTACCCCGGTAGGCAGCTGAAAGGCACCACAAAAGTTGTTCTACCTGCTTTCTGGGCTGAGATGGGGAATCGCTGAATTTTGGACTCGGCCGGTGACAAAATGTTCCAAACACACCCCCTGCACAACTCCACCACGGAAGGTGCCAGACAGGAGTTCTCTTGGTAGTTTTTACACTACCTTGGTAGGCATCTGAAAGGCACCACAAAAGTTGTTCTACCTGCTTTCTGGGCTGAGATGGGGAAACGCTGAATTTTGGAGTCGGCTGGTGACAAAATGTTCCAAACACACCCCATGCACAACTCCACCGGGGAAGGTGCCAGACAGGAGTTCTCCTGGTAGTTTTTACACTACCTTGGTAGGCATCTGAAAGACACCACAAAACTTGTTCTACCTGCTTTCTGGGCTGAGATGGGGAACAGCTGAATTTTGGACTCGGCTGGTGACAAAATGTTCCAAACACACCCCATGCACAACTCCACCGGGGAAGGTGCCAGACAGGAGTTCTCCTGGTAGTTTTTACATTGCTCCGGTAGGCATCTGAAAGACACCACAAAAGTTGTTCTACCTGCTTTGTGGGCTGAGATGGGGAACCGATGAATTTTGGACTCGGCCGGTGACAAAATGTTCCACAGACACCCCATGCACAACTCCACCGGGGAAGGAGCCAGGAACGAATTCTTTTGGTAGATTTACACTACCTTGGTAGGCAGCTGAAAGGCACAAGAAAAGTTGTTGTACCTGCTTTGTGGGCTGAGATGGGGAACCGCTGAATTTTGGAGTCGGCTGGTGACAAAATGTTCCAAACACACCCCATGCACAACTCCACCGGGGAAGGTGCCAGACAGGAGTTCTCCTGGTAGTTTTTACATTGCTCCGGTAGGCATCTGAAAGACACCACAAAAGATGTTCTACCTGCTTTCTGGGCTGAGATGGGGAACCGCTGAATTTTGGACTCGGCTGGTGACAAAATGTTCCAAACACACCCCATGCACAACTCCACCGGGGAAGGTGCCAGACAGGAGTTCTCCTGGTAGTTTTTACACTGCCTTTGTAGGCATCTGAAAGACACCACAAAAGTTGTTCTACCTGCTTTCTGGGCTGAGATGGGGAATCGCTGAATTTTGGACTCGGCCGGTGACAAAATGTTCCAAACACACCCCCTGCACAACTCCACCGGGGAAGGTGCCAGAGAGGAGTTCTCCTGGTAGTTTTTACATTGCTCCGGTAGGCATCTGAAAGATACCACAAAAGATCTTCTACCTGCTTTCTGGGCTGAGATGGGGAACAGCTGAATTTTGGACTCGGCCGGTGACAAAATGTTCCAAACACACCCCATGCACAACTCCACCGGGGAAGGTGCCAGACAGGAGTTCTCCTGGTAGTTTTTACATTGCTCCGGTAGGCATCTGAAAGACACCACAAAAGTTGTTCTACCTGCTTTCTGGGCTGAGATGGGGAACCGCTGAATTTTGGACTCGGCTGGTGACAAAATGTTCCAAACACACCCCATGCACAACTCCACCGGGGAAGGTGCCAGACAGGAGTTCTCCTGGTAGTTTTTACACTGCCTTTGTAGGCATCTGAAAGACACCACAAAAGTTGTTCTACCTGCTTTCTGGGCTGAGATGGGGAATCGCTGAATTTTGGACTCGGCCGGTGACAAAATGTTCCAAACACACCCCATGCACAACTCCACCGGGGAAGGTGCCAGACAGGAGTTCTCCTGGTAGTTTTTACATTGCTCCGGTAGGCATCTGAAAGACACCACAAAAGTTGTTCTACCTGCTTTCTGGGCTGAGATGGGGAAACGCTGAATTTTGGACTCGGCTGGTGACAAAATGTTCCAAACACACCCCATGCACAACTCCACCGGGGAAGGTGCCAGACAGGAGTTCTCCTGGTAGTTTTTACATTGCTCCGGTAGGCATCTGAAAGACACCACAAAAGTTGTTCTACCTGCTTTCTGGGCTGAGATGGGGAACCGCTGAATTTTGGACTCGGCCGGTGACAAAATGTTCCAAACACACCCCATGCACAACTCCACCGGGGAAGGTGCCAGACAGGAGTTCTCTTGGTAGTTTTTACACTACCTTGGTAGGCAGCTGAAAGGCACCACAAAAGTTGTTCTACCTGCTTTCTGGGCTGAGATGGGGAACCGCTGAATTTTGGACTCGGCTGGTGACAAAATGTTCCAAACACACTCCATGCACAACTCCACCGGGGAAGGTGCCAGAAAGGAGTTCTCTTGGTAGTTTTTACACTACCTTGGTAGGCAGCTGAAAGGCACCACAAAAGTTGTTCTACCTGCTTTCTGGGCTGAGATGGGGAACCGCTGAATTTTGGACTCGGCCGTTGACAAAATGTTCCAAACACACCCCATGCACAACTCCACCGGGGAAGGTGCCAGACAGGAGTTCTCCTGGTAGTTTTTACACTACCTTGGTAGGCATCTGAAAGACACCACAAAAGTTGTTCTACCTGCTTTCTGGGCTGAGATGGGGAATCGCTGAATTTTGGACTCGGCCGGTGACAAAATGTTCCAAACACACCCCCTGCACAACTCCACCGGGGAAGGTGCCAGACAGGAGTTCTCCTGGTAGTTTTTACACTACCTTGGTAGGCATCTGAAAGACACCACAAAAGTTGTTCTACCTGCTTTGTGGGCTGAGATGGGGAAACGCTGAATTTTGGACTCGGCCGGTGACAAAATGTTCCAAACACACCCCATGCACAACTCCACCGGGGAAGGTGCCAGACAGGAGTTCTCTTGGTAGTTTTTACACTACCTTGGTAGGCAGCTGAAAGGCACCACAAAAGTTGTTCTACCTGCTTTCTGGGCTGAGATGGGGAACCGCTGAATTTTGGACTCGGCCGTTGACAAAATGTTCCAAACACACCCCATGCACAACTCCACCGGGGAAGGTGCCAGACAGGAGTTCTCCTGGTAGTTTTTACACTACCTTGGTAGGCATCTGAAAGACACCACAAAAGTTGTTCTACCTGCTTTCTGGGCTGAGATGGGGAATCGCTGAATTTTGGACTCGGCCGGTGACAAAATGTTCCAAACACACCCCATGCACAACTCCACCACGGAAGGTGCCAGACAGGAGTTCTCCTGGTAGTTTTTACA
This sequence comes from Falco cherrug, assembly GCF_023634085.1. Classification (NCBI taxonomy): domain Eukaryota; kingdom Metazoa; phylum Chordata; class Aves; order Falconiformes; family Falconidae; genus Falco; species Falco cherrug. The sequence goes on from NW_026599331.1 coordinate 106,086, forward strand.
CTACCTTGGTAGGCATCTGAAAGACACCACAAAAGTTGTTCTACCTGCTTTGTGGGCTGAGATGGGGAAACGCTGAATTTTGGACTCGGCCGGTGACAAAATGTTCCAAACACACCCCATGCACAACTCCACCGGGGAAGGTGCCAGACAGGAGTTCTCTTGGTAGTTTTTACACTACCTTGGTAGGCATCTGAAAGGCACCACAAAAGTTGTTCTACCTGCTTTCTGGGCTGAGATGGGGAACCGCTGAATTTTGGACTCGGCCGTTGACAAAATGTTCCAAACACACCCCATGCACAACTCCACCGGGGAAAGTGCCAGACTGGAGTTCTCCTGGTAGTTTTTACACTACCTTGGTAGGCATCTGAAAGACACCACAAAAGTTGTTCTACCTGCTTTCTGGGCTGAGATGGGGAAACGCTGAATTTTGGACTCGGCCGGTGACAAAATGTTCCAAACACACCCCATGCACAACTCCACCGGGGAAGGTGCCAGACAGGAGTTCTCCTGGTAGTTTTTACACTACCTTGGTAGGCATCTAAAAGACACCACAAAAGTTGTTCTACCTGCTTTCTGGGCTGAGATGGGGAAACGCTGAATTTTGGACTCGGCCGGTGACAAAATGTTCCAAACACACCCCATGCACAACTCCACCGGGGAAGGTGCCAGACAGGAGTTCTCCTGGTAGTTTTTACACTACCTTGGTAGGCATCTGAAAGACACCACAAAAGTTGTTCTACCTGCTTTCTGGGCTGAGATGGGGAACAGCTGAATTTTGGACTCGGCTGGTGACAAAATGTTCCAAACACACCCCATGCACAACTCCACCGGGGAAGGTGCCAGACAGGAGTTCTCCTGGTAGTTTTTACATTGCTCCGGTAGGCATCTGAAAGACACCACAAAAGTTGTTCTACCTGCTTTGTGGGCTGAGATGGGGAACAGCTGAATTTTGGACTCGGCCGGTGACAAAATGTTCCACAGACACCCCATGCACAACTCCACCGGGGAAGGTGCCAGGAACGAATTCTTTTGGTAGATTTACACTACCTTGGTAGGCATCTGAAAGGCACCACAAAAGTTGTTCTACCTGCTTTCTGGGCTGAGATGGGGAAACGCTGAATTTTGGACTCGGCCGGTGACAAAATGTTCCAAACACACCCCATGCACAACTCCACCGAGGAAGGTGCCAGAAACGAGTTCTGTTGGTAGTTTTTACACTACCCCGGTAGGCAGCTGAAAGGCACCACAAAAGTTGTTCTACCTGCTTTCTGGGCTGAGATGGGGAATCGCTGAATTTTGGACTCGGCCGGTGACAAAATGTTCCAAACACACCCCCTGCACAACTCCACCACGGAAGGTGCCAGACAGGAGTTCTCTTGGTAGTTTTTACACTACCTTGGTAGGCATCTGAAAGGCACCACAAAAGTTGTTCTACCTGCTTTCTGGGCTGAGATGGGGAAACGCTGAATTTTGGAGTCGGCTGGTGACAAAATGTTCCAAACACACCCCATGCACAACTCCACCGGGGAAGGTGCCAGACAGGAGTTCTCCTGGTAGTTTTTACACTACCTTGGTAGGCATCTGAAAGACACCACAAAACTTGTTCTACCTGCTTTCTGGGCTGAGATGGGGAACAGCTGAATTTTGGACTCGGCTGGTGACAAAATGTTCCAAACACACCCCATGCACAACTCCACCGGGGAAGGTGCCAGACAGGAGTTCTCCTGGTAGTTTTTACATTGCTCCGGTAGGCATCTGAAAGACACCACAAAAGTTGTTCTACCTGCTTTGTGGGCTGAGATGGGGAACCGATGAATTTTGGACTCGGCCGGTGACAAAATGTTCCACAGACACCCCATGCACAACTCCACCGGGGAAGGAGCCAGGAACGAATTCTTTTGGTAGATTTACACTACCTTGGTAGGCAGCTGAAAGGCACAAGAAAAGTTGTTGTACCTGCTTTGTGGGCTGAGATGGGGAACCGCTGAATTTTGGAGTCGGCTGGTGACAAAATGTTCCAAACACACCCCATGCACAACTCCACCGGGGAAGGTGCCAGACAGGAGTTCTCCTGGTAGTTTTTACATTGCTCCGGTAGGCATCTGAAAGACACCACAAAAGATGTTCTACCTGCTTTCTGGGCTGAGATGGGGAACCGCTGAATTTTGGACTCGGCTGGTGACAAAATGTTCCAAACACACCCCATGCACAACTCCACCGGGGAAGGTGCCAGACAGGAGTTCTCCTGGTAGTTTTTACACTGCCTTTGTAGGCATCTGAAAGACACCACAAAAGTTGTTCTACCTGCTTTCTGGGCTGAGATGGGGAATCGCTGAATTTTGGACTCGGCCGGTGACAAAATGTTCCAAACACACCCCCTGCACAACTCCACCGGGGAAGGTGCCAGAGAGGAGTTCTCCTGGTAGTTTTTACATTGCTCCGGTAGGCATCTGAAAGATACCACAAAAGATCTTCTACCTGCTTTCTGGGCTGAGATGGGGAACAGCTGAATTTTGGACTCGGCCGGTGACAAAATGTTCCAAACACACCCCATGCACAACTCCACCGGGGAAGGTGCCAGACAGGAGTTCTCCTGGTAGTTTTTACATTGCTCCGGTAGGCATCTGAAAGACACCACAAAAGTTGTTCTACCTGCTTTCTGGGCTGAGATGGGGAACCGCTGAATTTTGGACTCGGCTGGTGACAAAATGTTCCAAACACACCCCATGCACAACTCCACCGGGGAAGGTGCCAGACAGGAGTTCTCCTGGTAGTTTTTACACTGCCTTTGTAGGCATCTGAAAGACACCACAAAAGTTGTTCTACCTGCTTTCTGGGCTGAGATGGGGAATCGCTGAATTTTGGACTCGGCCGGTGACAAAATGTTCCAAACACACCCCATGCACAACTCCACCGGGGAAGGTGCCAGACAGGAGTTCTCCTGGTAGTTTTTACATTGCTCCGGTAGGCATCTGAAAGACACCACAAAAGTTGTTCTACCTGCTTTCTGGGCTGAGATGGGGAAACGCTGAATTTTGGACTCGGCTGGTGACAAAATGTTCCAAACACACCCCATGCACAACTCCACCGGGGAAGGTGCCAGACAGGAGTTCTCCTGGTAGTTTTTACATTGCTCCGGTAGGCATCTGAAAGACACCACAAAAGTTGTTCTACCTGCTTTCTGGGCTGAGATGGGGAACCGCTGAATTTTGGACTCGGCCGGTGACAAAATGTTCCAAACACACCCCATGCACAACTCCACCGGGGAAGGTGCCAGACAGGAGTTCTCTTGGTAGTTTTTACACTACCTTGGTAGGCAGCTGAAAGGCACCACAAAAGTTGTTCTACCTGCTTTCTGGGCTGAGATGGGGAACCGCTGAATTTTGGACTCGGCTGGTGACAAAATGTTCCAAACACACTCCATGCACAACTCCACCGGGGAAGGTGCCAGAAAGGAGTTCTCTTGGTAGTTTTTACACTACCTTGGTAGGCAGCTGAAAGGCACCACAAAAGTTGTTCTACCTGCTTTCTGGGCTGAGATGGGGAACCGCTGAATTTTGGACTCGGCCGTTGACAAAATGTTCCAAACACACCCCATGCACAACTCCACCGGGGAAGGTGCCAGACAGGAGTTCTCCTGGTAGTTTTTACACTACCTTGGTAGGCATCTGAAAGACACCACAAAAGTTGTTCTACCTGCTTTCTGGGCTGAGATGGGGAATCGCTGAATTTTGGACTCGGCCGGTGACAAAATGTTCCAAACACACCCCCTGCACAACTCCACCGGGGAAGGTGCCAGACAGGAGTTCTCCTGGTAGTTTTTACACTACCTTGGTAGGCATCTGAAAGACACCACAAAAGTTGTTCTACCTGCTTTGTGGGCTGAGATGGGGAAACGCTGAATTTTGGACTCGGCCGGTGACAAAATGTTCCAAACACACCCCATGCACAACTCCACCGGGGAAGGTGCCAGACAGGAGTTCTCTTGGTAGTTTTTACACTACCTTGGTAGGCAGCTGAAAGGCACCACAAAAGTTGTTCTACCTGCTTTCTGGGCTGAGATGGGGAACCGCTGAATTTTGGACTCGGCCGTTGACAAAATGTTCCAAACACACCCCATGCACAACTCCACCGGGGAAGGTGCCAGACAGGAGTTCTCCTGGTAGTTTTTACACTACCTTGGTAGGCATCTGAAAGACACCACAAAAGTTGTTCTACCTGCTTTCTGGGCTGAGATGGGGAATCGCTGAATTTTGGACTCGGCCGGTGACAAAATGTTCCAAACACACCCCATGCACAACTCCACCACGGAAGGTGCCAGACAGGAGTTCTCCTGGTAGTTTTTACACTACCTTGGTAGGCATCTGAAAGACACCACAAAAGTTGTTCTACCTGCTTTGTGGGCTGAGATGGGGAAACGCTGAATTTTGGACTCGGCCGGTGACAAAATGTTCCAAACACACCCCATGCACAACTCCACCGGGGAAGGTGCCAGACAGGAGTTCTCTTGGTAGTTTTTACACTACCTTGGTAGGCATCTGAAAGGCACCACAAAAGTTGTTCTACCTGCTTTCTGGGCTGAGATGGGGAACCGCTGAATTTTGGACTCGGCCGTTGACAAAATGTTCCAAACACACCCCATGCACAACTCCACCGGGGAAAGTGCCAGACTGGAGTTCTCCTGGTAGTTTTTACACTACCTTGGTAGGCATCTGAAAGACACCACAAAAGTTGTTCTACCTGCTTTCTGGGCTGAGATGGGGAAACGCTGAATTTTGGACTCGGCCGGTGACAAAATGTTCCAAACACACCCCATGCACAACTCCACCGGGGAAGGTGCCAGACAGGAGTTCTCCTGGTAGTTTTTACACTACCTTGGTAGGCATCTAAAAGACACCACAAAAGTTGTTCTACCTGCTTTCTGGGCTGAGATGGGGAAACGCTGAATTTTGGACTCGGCCGGTGACAAAATGTTCCAAACACACCCCATGCACAACTCCACCGGGGAAGGTGCCAGACAGGAGTTCTCCTGGTAGTTTTTACACTACCTTGGTAGGCATCTGAAAGACACCACAAAAGTTGTTCTACCTGCTTTCTGGGCTGAGATGGGGAACAGCTGAATTTTGGACTCGGCTGGTGACAAAATGTTCCAAACACACCCCATGCACAACTCCACCGGGGAAGGTGCCAGACAGGAGTTCTCCTGGTAGTTTTTACATTGCTCCGGTAGGCATCTGAAAGACACCACAAAAGTTGTTCTACCTGCTTTGTGGGCTGAGATGGGGAACAGCTGAATTTTGGACTCGGCCGGTGACAAAATGTTCCACAGACACCCCATGCACAACTCCACCGGGGAAGGTGCCAGGAACGAATTCTTTTGGTAGATTTACACTACCTTGGTAGGCATCTGAAAGGCACCACAAAAGTTGTTCTACCTGCTTTCTGGGCTGAGATGGGGAAACGCTGAATTTTGGACTCGGCCGGTGACAAAATGTTCCAAACACACCCCCTGCACAACTCCACCGGGGAAGGTGCCAGGAACGAATTCTTTTGGTAGATTTACACTACCTTGGTAGGCATCTGAAAGACACCACAAAAGTTGTTCTACCTGCTTTCTGGGCTGAGATGGGGAAACGCTGAATTTTGGACTCGGCTGGTGACAAAATGTTCCAAACACACCCCATGCACAACTCCACCACGGAAGGTGCCAGACAGGAGTTCTCCTGGTAGTTTTTACATTGCTCCGGTAGGCATCTGAAAGACACCACAAAAGTTGTTCTACCTGCTTTCTGGGCTGAGATGGGGAACAGCTGAATTTTGGACTCGGCCGGTGACAAAATGTTCCAAACACACCCCATGCACAACACCACCGGGGAAGGTGCCAGACAGGAGTTCTCTTGGTAGTTTTTACACTACCTTGGTAGGCAGCTGAAAGGCACAAGAAAAGTTGTTGTACCTGCTTTGTGGGCTGAGATGGGGAACCGCTGAATTTTGGACTCGGCTGGTGACAAAATGTTCCAAACACACCCCCTGCACAACTCCACCGGGGAAGGTGCCAGACAGGAGTTCTCCTGGTAGTTTTTACATTGCTCCGGTAGGCAGCTGAAAGGCACCACAAAAGTTGTTCTACCTGCTTTCTGGGCTGAGATGGGGAACCGCTGAATTTTGGACTCGGCCGGTGACAAAATGTTCCAAACACACCCCCTGCACAACTCCACCGGGGAAGGTGCCAGACAGGAGTTCTCCTGGTAGTTTTTACATTGCTCCGGTAGGCATCTGAAAGACACCACAAAAGTTGTTCTACCTGCTTTCTGGGCTGAGATGGGGAATCGCTGAATTTTGGACTCGGCCGGTGACAAAATGTTCCAAACACACCCCCTGCACAACTCCACCGGGGAAGGTGCCAGACAGGAGTTCTCCTGGTAGTTTTTACACTACCTTGGTAGGCATCTGAAAGACACCACAAAAGTTGTTCTACCTGCTTTCTGGGCTGAGATGGGGAACCGCTGAATTTTGGACTCGGCTGGTGACAAAATGTTCCAAACACACCCCATGCACAACTCCACCGGGGAAGGTGCCAGACAGGAGTTCTCCTGGTAGTTTTTACACTACCTTGGTAGGCATCTGAAAGACACCACAAAAGTTGTTCTACCTGCTTTCTGGGCTGAGATGGGGAACAGCTGAATTTTGGACTCGGCTGGTGACAAAATGTTCCAAACACACCCCATGCACAACTCCACCGGGGAAGGTGCCAGACAGGAGTTCTCCTGGTAGTTTTTACATTGCTCCGGTAGGCATCTGAAAGACACCACAAAAGTTGTTCTACCTGCTTTGTGGGCTGAGATGGGGAACCGATGAATTTTGGACTCGGCCGGTGACAAAATGTTCCACAGACACCCCATGCACAACTCCACCGGGGAAGGTGCCAGGAACGAATTCTTTTGGTAGATTTACACTACCTTGGTAGGCAGCTGAAAGGCACCACAAAAGTTGTTCTACCTGCTTTGTGGGCTGAGATGGGGAACCGCTGAATTTTGGAGTCGGCTGGTGACAAAATGTTCCAAACACACCCCATGCACAACTCCACCGGGGAAGGTGCCAGACAGGAGTTCTCCTGGTAGTTTTTACATTGCTCCGGTAGGCATCTGAAAGACACCACAAAAGATGTTCTACCTGCTTTCTGGGCTGAGATGGGGAACCGCTGAATTTTGGACTCGGCTGGTGACAAAATGTTCCAAACACACCCCATGCACAACTCCACCGGGGAAGGTGCCAGACAGGAGTTCTCCTGGTAGTTTTTACATTGCTCCGGTAGGCATCTGAAAGACACCACAAAAGTTGTTCTACCTGCTTTCTGGGCTGAGATGGGGAATCGCTGAATTTTGGACTCGGCCGGTGACAAAATGTTCCAAACACACCCCCTGCACAACTCCACCGGGGAAGGTGCCAGACAGGAGTTCTCCTGGTAGTTTTTACACTGCCTTTGTAGGCATCTGAAAGACACCACAAAAGTTGTTCTACCTGCTTTCTGGGCTGAGATGGGGAACAGCTGAATTTTGGACTCGGCCGGTGACAAAATGTTCCAAACACACCCCATGCACAACTCCACCGGGGAAGGTGCCAGACAGGAGTTCTCCTGGTAGTTTTTACATTGCTCCGGTAGGCATCTGAAAGACACCACAAAAGTTGTTCTACCTGCTTTCTGGGCTGAGATGGGGAAACGCTGAATTTTGGACTCGGCTGGTGACAAAATGTTCCAAACACACCCCATGCACAACTCCACCGGGGAAGGTGCCAGACAGGAGTTCTCCTGGTAGTTTTTACACTGCCTTTGTAGGCATCTGAAAGACACCACAAAAGTTGTTCTACCTGCTTTCTGGGCTGAGATGGGGAATCGCTGAATTTTGGACTCGGCCGGTGACAAAATGTTCCAAACACACCCCATGCACAACTCCACCGGGGAAGGTGCCAGACAGGAGTTCTCCTGGTAGTTTTTACATTGCTCCGGTAGGCATCTGAAAGACACCACAAAAGTTGTTCTACCTGCTTTCTGGGCTGAGATGGGGAAACGCTGAATTTTGGACTCGGCTGGTGACAAAATGTTCCAAACACACCCCATGCAAAACTCAACCGGGGAAGGTGCCAGACAGGAGTTCTCTTAGTAGTTTTTACACTACCTTGGTAGGCATCTGAAAGACACCACAAAAGTTGTTCTACCTGCTTTCTGGGCTGAGATGGGGAACCGCTGAATTTTGGAGTCGGCTGGTGACAAAATGTTCCAAACACACCCCATGCACAACTCCACCGGGGAAGGTGCCAGGAACGAATTCTGTTGGTAGTTTTTACACTACCTTGGTAGGCAGCTGAAAGGCACCACAAAAGTTGTTCTACCTGCTTTCTGGGCTGAGATGGGGAACAGCTGAATTTTGGACTCGGCCGGTGACAAAATGTTCCAAACACACCCCATGCACAACTCCACCGGGGAAGGTGCCAGACAGGAGTTCTCCTGGTAGTTTTTACACTACCTTGGTAGGCAGCTGAAAGGCAACACAAAAGTTGTTCTACCTGCTTTCTGGGCTGAGATGGGGAAACGCTGAATTTTGGACTCGGCTGGTGACAAAATGTTCCAAACACACCCCATGCACAACTCCACCGGGGAAGGTGCCAGACAGGAGTTCTCCTGGTAGTTTTTACACTACCTTGGTAGGCATCTGAAAGACACCACAAAAGTTGTTCTACCTGCTTTCTGGGCTGAGATGGGGAAACGCTGAATTTTGGAGTCGGCTGGTGACAAAATGTTCCAAACACACCCCATGCACAACTCCACCGGGGAAGGTGCCAGACAGGAGTTCTCCTGGTAGTTTTTACACTACCTTGGTAGGCATCTGAAAGACACCACAAAAGTTGTTCTACCTGCTTTCTGGGCTGAGATGGGGAACGGCTGAATTTTGGACTCGGCTGGTGACAAAATGTTCCAAACACACCCCATGCACAACTCCACCGGGGAAGGTGCCAGACAGGAGTTCTCCTGGTAGTTTTTACACTACCTTGGTAGGCATTTGAAAGACACCACAAAACTTGTTCTACCTGCTTTCTGGGCTGAGATGGGGAACCGCTGAATTTTGGACTCGGCCGGTGACAAAATGTTCCAAACACACCCCATGCACAACTCCACCACGGAAGGTGCCAGGAACGAATTCTTTTGGTAGTTTTTACACTACCTTGGTAGGCAGCTGAAAGGCACAAGAAAAGTTGTTGTACCTGCTTTGTGGGCTGAGATGGGGAACCGCTGAATTTTGGAGTCGGCCGGTGACAAAATGTTCCAAACACACCCCCTGCACAACTCCACCACGGAAGGTGCCAGAAAGGAGTTCTCCTGGTAGTTTTTACACTACCTTGGTAGGCAGCTGAAAGGAACCACAAAAGTTGTTCTACCTGCTTTCTGGGCTGAGATGGTGAACCGCTGAATTTTGGAGTCGGCTGGTGACAAAATGTTCCAAAGACACCCCATGCACAACTCCACCGGGGAAGGTGCCAGACAGGAGTTCTCCTGGTAGTTTTTACACTACCTTGGTAGGCATCTGAAAGACACCACAAAAGTTGTTCTACCTGCTTTCTGGGCTGAGATGGGGAAACGCTGAATTTTGGACTCGGCTGGTGACAAAATGTTCCAAACACACCCCCTGCACAACTCCACCGAGGAAGGTGCCAGAAACGAGTTCTGTTGGTAGTTTTTACACTACCCCGGTAGGCAGCTGAAAGGCACCACAAAAGTTGTTCTACCTGCTTTCTGGGCTGAGATGGGGAATCGCTGAATTTTGGAGTCGGCCGGTGACAAAATGTTCCAAACACACCCCCTGCACAACTCCACCACGGAAGGTGCCAGACAGGAGTTCTCCTGGTAGTTTTTACACTACCTTGGTAGGCAGCTGAAAGGCACCACAAAAGTTGTTCTACCTGCTTTCTGGGCTGAGATGGGGAACCGCTGAATTTTGGACTCGGCCGGTGACAAAATGTTCCACAGACACCCCATGCACAACTCCACCGGGGAAGGTGCCAGGAACGAATTCTTTTGGTAGTTTTTACACTACCTTGGTAGGCAGCTGAAAGGCACAAGAAAAGTTGTTGTACCTGCTTTGTGGGCTGAGATGGGGAACCGCTGAATTTTGGAGTCGGCCGGTGACAAAATGTTCCAAACACACCCCCTGCACAACTCCACCACGGAAGGTGCCAGAAAGGAGTTCTCCTGGTAGTTTTTACACTACCTTGGTAGGCAGCTGAAAGGAACCACAAAACTTGTTCTACCTGCTTTCTGGGCTGAGATGGGGAAACGCTGAATTTTGGAGTCGGCTGGTGACAAAATGTTCCAAACACACCCCCTGCACAACTCCACCGGGGAAGGTGCCAGACAGGAGTTCTCTTCGTAGGTTTTACACTACCTTGGTAGGCATCTGAAAGACACCACAAAAGTTGTTCTACCTGCTTTCTGGGCTGAGATGGGGAAACGCTGAATTTTGGAGTCGGCTGGTGACAAAATGTTCCAAACACACCCCATGCACAACTCCACCGAGGAAGGTGCCAGAAACGAGTTCTGTTGGTAGTTTTTACACTACCCCGGTAGGCAGCTGAAAGGCACCACAAAAGTTGTTCTACCTGCTTTCTGGGCTGAGATGGGGAATCGCTGAATTTTGGACTCGGCTGGTGACAAAATGTTCCAAACACACCCCCTGCACAACTCCACCACGGAAGGTGCCAGACAGGAGTTCTCTTGGTAGTTTTTACACTACCTTGGTAGGCATCTGAAAGGCACCACAAAAGTTGTTCTACCTGCTTTCTGGGCTGAGATGGGGAAACGCTGAATTTTGGAGTCGGCTGGTGACAAAATGTTCCAAACACACCCCATGCACAACTCCACCGGGGAAGGTGCCAGACAGGAGTTCTCCTGGTAGTTTTTACACTACCTTGGTAGGCATCTGAAAGACACCACAAAACTTGTTCTACCTGCTTTCTGGGCTGAGATGGGGAACAGCTGAATTTTGGACTCGGCTGGTGACAAAATGTTCCAAACACACCCCATGCACAACTCCACCGAGAAGGTGCCAGACAGGAGTTCTCCTGGTAGTTTTTACATTGCTCCGGTAGGCATCTGAAAGACACCACAAAAGTTGTTCTACCTGCTTTCTGGGCTGAGATGGGGAACCGCTGAATTTTGGACTCGGCCGGTGACAAAATGTTCCAAACACACCCCATGCACAACTCCACCGGGGAAGGTGCCAGACAGGAGTTCTCTTGGTAGTTTTTACACTACCTTGGTAGGCAGCTGAAAGGCACCACAAAAGTTGTTCTACCTGCTTTCTGGGCTGAGATGGGGAATCGCTGAATTTTGGACTCGGCCGGTGACAAAATGTTCCAAACACACCCCATGCACAACTCCACCACGGAAGGTGCCAGACAGGAGTTCTCCTGGTAGTTTTTACACTACCTTGGTAGGCATCTGAAAGACACCACAAAAGTTGTTCTACCTGCTTTCTGGGCTGAGATGGGGAAACGCTGAATTTTGGACTCGGCCGGTGACAAAATGTTCCAAACACACCCCATGCACAACTCCACCGGGGAAGGTGCCAGACAGGAGTTCTCTTGGTAGTTTTTACACTACCTTGGTAGGCAGCTGAAAGGCACCACAAAAGTTGTTCTACCTGCTTTGTGGGCTGAGATGGGGAAACGCTGAATTTTGGACTCGGCCGGTGACAAAATGTTCCAAACACACTCCATGCACAACTCCACCACGGAAGGTGCCAGACAGGAGTTCTCCTGGTAGTTTTTACACTACCTTGGTAGGCAGCTGAAAGGCACCACAAAAGTTGTTCTACCTGCTTTCTGGGCTGAGATGGGGAAACGCTGAATTTTGGACTCGGCCGGTGACAAAATGTTCCAAACACACTCCATGCACAACTCCACCACGGAAGGTGCCAGACAGGAGTTCTCTTGGTAGTTTTTACACTACCTTGGTAGGCAGCTGAAAGGCACCACAAAAGTTGTTCTACCTGTTTTCTGGGCTGAGATGGGGAACCGCTGAATTTTGGACTCGGCCGTTGACAAAATGTTCCAAACACACCCCATGCACAACTCCACCGGGGAAGGTGCCAGACAGGAGTTCTCCTGGTAGTTTTTACACTACCTTGGTAGGCATCTGAAAGACACCACAAAAGTTGTTCTACCTGCTTTCTGGGCTGAGATGGGGAATCGCTGAATTTTGGACTCGGCCGGTGACAAAATGTTCCAAACACACCCCATGCACAACTCCACCGGGGAAGGTGCCAGACAGGAGTTCTCCTGGTAGTTTTTTACACTACCTTGGTAGGCATCTGAAAGACACCACAAAAGTTGTTCTACCTGCTTTCTGGGCTGAGATGGGGAAACGCTGAATTTTGGACTCGGCCGGTGACAAAATGTTCCAAACACACCCCATGCACAACTCCACCGGGGAAGGTGCCAGACAGGAGTTCTCCTGGTAGTTTTTACACTACCTTGGTAGGCATCTGAAAGACACCACAAAAGTTGTTCTTCCTGCTTTCTGGGCTGAGATGGGGAAACGCTGAATTTTGGACTCGGCTGGTGACAAAATGTTCCAAACACACCCCATGCACAACTCCACCACGGAAGGTGCCAGACAGGAGTTCTCCTGGTAGTTTTTACACTACCTTGGTAGGCATCTGAAAGACACCACAAAAGTTGTTCTACCTGCTTTGTGGGCTGAGATGGGGAACCGCTGAATTTTGGACTCGGCCGGTGACAAAATGTTCCACAGACACCCCATGCACAACTCCACCGGGGAAGGTGCCAGGAACGAATTCTTTTGGTAGATTTACACTACCTTGGTAGGCAGCTGAAAGGCACAAGAAAAGTTGTTGTACCTGCTTTGTGGGCTGAGATGGGGAACCGCTGAATTTTGGACTCGGCTGGTGACAAAATGTTCCAAACACACCCCCCTGCACAACTCCACCGGGGAAGGTGCCAGACAGGAGTTCTCCTGGTAGTTTTTACATTGCTCCGGTAGGCAGCTGAAAGGCACCACAAAAGTTGTTCTACCTGCTTTCTGGGCTGAGATGGGGAACCGCTGAATTTTGGACTCGGCCGGTGACAAAATGTTCCAAACACACCCCATGCACAACTCCACCGGGGAAGGTGCCAGACAGGAGTTCTCCTGGTAGTTTTTACATTGCTCCGGTAGGCATCTGAAAGACACCACAAAAGTTGTTCTACCTGCTTTCTGGGCTGAGATGGGGAACCGCTGAATTTTGGACTCGGCTGGTGACAAAATGTTCCAAACACACCCCATGCACAACTCCACCGGGGAAGGTGCCAGACAGGAGTTCTCCTGGTAGTTTTTACATTGCTCCGGTAGGCATCTGAAAGACACCACAAAAGTTGTTCTACCTGCTTTCTGGGCTGAGATGGGGAACAGCTGAATTTTGGACTCGGCCGGTGACAAAATGTTCCAAACACACCCCCTGCACAACACCACCGGGGAAGGTGCCAGACAGGAGTTCTCTTGGTAGTTTTTACACTACCTTGGTAGGCAGCTGAAAGGCACAAGAAAAGTTGTTGTACCTGCTTTGTGGGCTGAGATGGGGAATCGCTGAATTTTGGACTCGGCCGGTGACAAAATGTTCCAAACACACCCCATGCACAACTCCACCACGGAAGGTGCCAGACAGGAGTTCTCCTGGTAGTTTTTACACTACCTTGGTAGGCATCTGAAAGACACCACAAAAGTTGTTCTACCTGCTTTCTGGGCTGAGATGGGGAACCGCTGAATTTTGGACTTGGCCGGTGACAAAATGTTCCAAACACACCCCCTGCACAACTCCACCGGGGAAGGTGCCAGACAGGAGTTCTCCTGGTAGTTTTTACATTGCTCCGGTAGGCATCTGAAAGACACCACAAAAGTTGTTCTACCTGCTTTCTGGGCTGAGATGGGGAATCGCTGAATTTTGGACTCGGCCGGTGACAAAATGTTCCAAACACACCCCATGCACAACTCCACCGGGGAAGGTGCCAGACAGGAGTTCTCCTGGTAGTTTTTACATTGCTCCGGTAGGCATCTGAAAGACACCACAAAAGTTGTTCTACCTGCTTTGTGGGCTGAGATGGGGAACCGATGAATTTTGGACTCGGCCGGTGACAAAATGTTCCACAGACACCCCATGCACAACTCCACCGGGGAAGGTGCCAGGAACGAATTCTTTTGGTAGATTTACACTACCTTGGTAGGCAGCTGAAAGGCACCACAAAAGTTGTTGTACCTGCTTTGTGGGCTGAGATGGGGAACCGCTGAATTTTGGAGTCGGCTGGTGACAAAATGTTCCAAACACACCCCATGCACAACTCCACCGGGGAAGGTGCCAGACAGGAGTTCTCCTGGTAGTTTTTACATTGCTCCGGTAGGCATCTGAAAGACACCACAAAAGATGTTCTACCTGCTTTCTGGGCTGAGATGGGGAACCGCTGAATTTTGGACTCGGCTGGTGACAAAATGTTCCAAACACACCCCATGCACAACTCCACCGGGGAAGGTGCCAGACAGGAGTTCTCCTGGTAGTTTTTACACTGCCTTTGTAGGCATCTGAAAGACACCACAAAAGTTGTTCTACCTGCTTTCTGGGCTGAGATGGGGAATCGCTGAATTTTGGACTCGGCCGGTGACAAAATGTTCCAAACACACCCCCTGCACAACTCCACCACGGAAGGTGCCAGACAGGAGTTCTCCTGGTAGTTTTTACACTGCCTTTGTAGGCATCTGAAAGACACCACAAAAGTTGTTCTACCTGCTTTCTGGGCTGAGATGGGGAACAGCTGAATTTTGGACTCGGCCGGTGACAAAATGTTCCAAACACACCCCATGCACAACTCCACCGGGGAAGGTGCCAGACAGGAGTTCTCCTGGTAGTTTTTACATTGCTCCGGTAGGCATCTGAAAGACACCACAAAAGTTGTTCTACCTGCTTTCTGGGCTGAGATGGGGAACCGCTGAATTTTGGACTCGGCTGGTGACAAAATGTTCCAAACACACCCCATGCACAACTCCACCGGGGAAGGTGCCAGACAGGAGTTCTCCTGGTAGTTTTTACACTGCCTTTGTAGGCATCTGAAAGACACCACAAAAGTTGTTCTACCTGCTTTCTGGGCTGAGATGGGGAATCGCTGAATTTTGGACTCGGCCGGTGACAAAATGTTCCAAACACACCCCATGCACAACTCCACCGGGGAAGGTGCCAGACAGGAGTTCTCCTGGTAGTTTTTACATTGCTCCGGTAGGCATCTGAAAGACACCACAAAAGTTGTTCTACCTGCTTTCTGGGCTGAGATGGGGAAACGCTGAATTTTGGACTCGGCTGGTGACAAAATGTTCCAAACACACCCCATGCACAACTCCACCGGGGAAGGTGCCAGACAGGAGTTCTCCTGGTAGTTTTTACATTGCTCCGGTAGGCATCTGAAAGACACCACAAAAGTTGTTCTACCTGCTTTCTGGGCTGAGATGGGGAAACGCTGAATTTTGGAGTCGGCTGGTGACAAAATGTTCCAAACACACCCCATGCACAACTCCACCGGGGAAGGTGCCAGACAGGAGTTCTCTTAGTAGTTTTTACACTACCTTGGTAGGCATCTGAAAGACACCACAAAAGTTGTTCTACCTGCTTTCTGGGCTGAGATGGGGAACCGCTGAATTTTGGAGTCGGCTGGTGACAAAATGTTCCAAACACACCCCATGCAAAACTCAACCGGGGAAGGTGCCAGACAGGAGTTCTCTTAGTAGTTTTTACACTACCTTGGTAGGCATCTGAAAGACACCACAAAAGTTGTTCTACCTGCTTTCTGGGCTGAGATGGGGAACCGCTGAATTTTGGAGTCGGCTGGTGACAAAATGTTCCAAACACACCCCATGCACAACTCCACCGGGGAAGGTGCCAGGAACGAATTCTGTTGGTAGTTTTTACACTACCTTGGTAGGCAGCTGAAAGGCACCACAAAAGTTGTTCTACCTGCTTTCTGGGCTGAGATGGGGAACAGCTGAATTTTGGACTCGGCCGGTGACAAAATGTTCCAAACACACCCCATGCACAACTCCACCGGGGAAGGTGCCAGAAAGGAGTTCCCTTGGTAGTTTTTACACTACCTTGGTAGGCAGCTGAAAGGCACCACAAAAGTTGTTCTACCTGCTTTCTGGGCTGAGATGGGGAAACGCTGAATTTTGGACTCGGCTGGTGACAAAATGTTCCAAACACACCCCATGCACAACTCCACCGGGGAAGGTGCCAGACAGGAGTTCTCCTGGTAGTTTTTACACTACCTTGGTAGGCATCTGAAAGACACCACAAAAGTTGTTCTACCTGCTTTCTGGGCTGAGATGGGGAAACGCTGAATTTTGGAGTCGGCTGGTGACAAAATGTTCCAAACACACCCCATGCACAACTCCACCGGGGAAGGTGCCAGACAGGAGTTCTCCTGGTAGTTTTTACACTACCTTGGTAGGCATCTGAAAGACACCACAAAAGTTGTTCTACCTGCTTTCTGGGCTGAGATGGGGAACGGCTGAATTTTGGACTCGGCTGGTGACAAAATGTTCCAAACACACCCCATGCACAACTCCACCGGGGAAGGTGCCAGACAGGAGTTCTCCTGGTAGTTTTTACACTACCTTGGTAGGCATTTGAAAGACACCACAAAAGTTGTTCTACCTGCTTTCTGGGCTGAGATGGGGAACCGCTGAATTTTGGACTCGGCCGGTGACAAAATGTTCCAAACACACCCCATGCACAACTCCACCACGGAAGGTGCCAGGAACGAATTCTTTTGGTAGTTTTTACACTACCTTGGTAGGCAGCTGAAAGGCACAAGAAAAGTTGTTGTACCTGCTTTGTGGGCTGAGATGGGGAACCGCTGAATTTTGGAGTCGGCCGGTGACAAAATGTTCCAAACACACCCCCTGCACAACTCCACCACGGAAGGTGCCAGAAAGGAGTTCTCCTGGTAGTTTTTACACTACCTTGGTAGGCAGCTGAAAGACACCACAAAAGTTGTTCTACCTGCTTTCTGGGCTGAGATGGTGAACCGCTGAATTTTGGAGTCGGCTGGTGACAAAATGTTCCAAAGACACCCCATGCACAACTCCACCGGGGAAGGTGCCAGACAGGAGTTCTCCTGGTAGTTTTTACACTACCTTGGTAGGCATCTGAAAGACACCACAAAAGTTGTTCTACCTGCTTTCTGGGCTGAGATGGGGAAACGCTGAATTTTGGACTCGGCTGGTGACAAAATGTTCCAAACACACCCCCTGCACAACTCCACCGAGGAAGGTGCCAGAAACGAGTTCTGTTGGTAGTTTTTACACTACCCCGGTAGGCAGCTGAAAGGCACCACAAAAGTTGTTCTACCTGCTTTCTGGGCTGAGATGGGGAATCGCTGAATTTTGGAGTCGGCCGGTGACAAAATGTTCCAAACACACCCCCTGCACAACTCCACCACGGAAGGTGCCAGACAGGAGTTCTCCTGGTAGTTTTTACACTACCTTGGTAGGCAGCTGAAAGGCACCACAAAAGTTGTTCTACCTGCTTTCTGGGCTGAGATGGGGAACCGCTGAATTTTGGACTCGGCCGGTGACAAAATGTTCCACAGACACCCCATGCACAACTCCACCGGGGAAGGTGCCAGGAACGAATTCTTTTGGTAGTTTTTACACTACCTTGGTAGGCAGCTGAAAGGCACAAGAAAAGTTGTTGTACCTGCTTTGTGGGCTGAGATGGGGAACCGCTGAATTTTGGAGTCGGCCGGTGACAAAATGTTCCAAACACACCCCCTGCACAACTCCACCACGGAAGGTGCCAGAAAGGAGTTCTCCTGGTAGTTTTTACACTACCTTGGTAGGCAGCTGAAAGGAACCACAAAACTTGTTCTACCTGCTTTCTGGGCTGAGATGGGGAAACGCTGAATTTTGGACTTGGCGGGTGACAAAATGTTCCAAACACACCCCCTGCACAACTCCACCGGGGAAGGTGCCAGACAGGAGTTCTCTTCGTAGGTTTTACACTACCTTGGTAGGCATCTGAAAGACACCACAAAAGTTGTTCTACCTGCTTTCTGGGCTGAGATGGGGAAACGCTGAATTTTGGAGTCGGCTGGTGACAAAATGTTCCAAACACACCCCATGCACAACTCCACCGAGGAAGGTGCCAGAAACGAGTTCTGTTGGTAGTTTTTACACTACCCCGGTAGGCAGCTGAAAGGCACCACAAAAGTTGTTCTACCTGCTTTCTGGGCTGAGATGGGGAATCGCTGAATTTTGGACTCGGCTGGTGACAAAATGTTCCAAACACACGCCATGCACAACTCCACCACGGAAGGTGCCAGACAGGAGTTCTCTTGGTAGTTTTTACACTACCTTGGTAGGCAGCTGAAAGGCACCACAAAAGTTGTTCTACCTGCTTTCTGGGCTGAGATGGGGAAACGCTGAATTTTGGAGTCGGCTGGTGACAAAATGTTCCAAACACACCCCATGCACAACTCCACCGGGGAAGGTGCCAGACAGGAGTTCTCCTGGTAGTTTTTACACTACCTTGGTAGGCATCTGAAAGACACCACAAAACTTGTTCTACCTGCTTTCTGGGCTGAGATGGGGAACCGCTGAATTTTGGACTCGGCTGGTGACAAAATGTTCCAAACACACCCCATGCACAACTCCACCGGGGAAGGTGCCAGACAGGAGTTCTCCTGGTAGTTTTTACATTGCTCCGGTAGGCATCTGAAAGACACCACAAAAGTTGTTCTACCTGCTTTGTGGGCTGAGATGGGGAACCGATGAATTTTGGACTCGGCCGGTGACAAAATGTTCCAAACACACCCCATGCACAACTCCACCGGGGAAGGTGCCAGGAACGAATTCTTTTGGTAGATTTACACTACCTTGGTAGGCAGCTGAAAGGCACAAGAAAAGTTGTTGTACCTGCTTTGTGGGCTGAGATGGGGAACCGCTGAATTTTGGAGTCGGCTGGTGACAAAATGTTCCAAACACACCCCATGCACAACTCCACCGGGGAAGCTGCCAGACAGGAGTTCTCCTGGTAGTTTTTACATTGCTCCGGTAGGCATCTGAAAGACACCACAAAAGATGTTCTACCTGCTTTCTGGGCTGAGATGGGGAACCGCTGAATTTTGGACTCGGCTGGTGACAAAATGTTCCAAACACACCCCATGCACAACTCCACCGGGGAAGGTGCCAGACAGGAGTTCTCCTGGTAGTTTTTACATTGCTCCGGTAGGCATCTGAAAGACACCACAAAAGTTGTTCTACCTGCTTTCTGGGCTGAGATGGGGAATCGCTGAATTTTGGACTCGGCCGGTGACAAAATGTTCCAAACACACCCCCTGCACAACTCCACCACGGAAGGTGCCAGACAGGAGTTCTCCTGGTAGTTTTTACACTGCCTTTGTAGGCATCTGAAAGACACCACAAAAGTTGTTCTACCTGCTTTCTGGGCTGAGATGGGGAACAGCTGAATTTTGGACTCGGCCGGTGACAAAATGTTCCAAACACACCCCATGCACAACTCCACCGGGGAAGGTGCCAGACAGGAGTTCTCCTGGTAGTTTTTACATTGCTCCGGTAGGCATCTGAAAGACACCACAAAAGTTGTTCTACCTGCTTTCTGGGCTGAGATGGGGAACCGCTGAATTTTGGACTCGGCTGGTGACAAAATGTTCCAAACACACCCCATGCACAACTCCACCGGGGAAGGTGCCAGACAGGAGTTCTCCTGGTAGTTTTTACACTGCCTTTGTAGGCATCTGAAAGACACCACAAAAGTTGTTCTACCTGCTTTCTGGGCTGAGATGGGGAATCGCTGAATTTTGGACTCGGCCGGTGACAAAATGTTCCAAACACACCCCATGCACAACACCACCGGGGAAGGTGCCAGACAGGAGTTCTCCTGGTAGTTTTTACACTACCTTGGTAGGCATCTGAAAGACACCACAAAAGTTGTTCTACCTGCTTTCTGGGCTGAGATGGGGAACCGCTGAATTTTGGACTCGGCTGGTGACAAAATGTTCCAAACACACCCCATGCACAACTCCACCGGGGAAGGTGCCAGACAGGAGTTCTCCTGGTAGTTTTTACATTGCTCCGGTAGGCATCTGAAAGACACCACAAAAGTTGTTCTACCTGCTTTCTGGGCTGAGATGGGGAACCGCTGAATTTTGGACTCGGCCGGTGACAAAATGTTCCAAACACACCCCATGCACAACTCCACCGGGGAAGGTGCCAGACAGGAGTTCTCTTGGTAGTTTTTACACTACCTTGGTAGGCAGCTGAAAGGCACCACAAAAGTTGTTCTACCTGCTTTCTGGGCTGAGATGGGGAATCGCTGAATTTTGGACTCGGCCGGTGACAAAATGTTCCAAACACACCCCATGCACAACTCCACCGGGGAAGGTGCCAGACAGGAGTTCTCCTGGTAGTTTTTACACTACCTTGGTAGGCATCTGAAAGACACCACAAAGGTTGTTCTACCTGCTTTCTGGGCTGAGATGGGGAAACGCTGAATTTTGGACTCGGCCGGTGACAAAATGTTCCAAACACACTCCATGCACAACTCCACCACGGAAGGTGCCAGACAGGAGTTCTCCTGGTAGTTTTTACACTACCTTGGTAGGCAGCTGAAAGGCACCACAAAAGTTGTTCTACCTGCTTTCTGGGCTGAGATGGGGAACGGCTGAATTTTGGAGTCGGCCGGTGACAAAATGTTCCAAACACACCCCATGCACAACTCCACCGGGGAAGGTGCCAGACAGGAGTTCTCCTGGTAGTTTTTACACTACCTTGGTAGGCATCTGAAAGACACCACAAAAGTTGTTCTACCTGCTTTCTGGGCTGAGATGGGGAATCGCTGAATTTTGGACTCGGCCGGTGACAAAATGTTCCAAACACACCCCATGCACAACTCCACCGGGGAAGGTGCCAGACAGGAGTTCTCTTAGTAGTTTTTACACTACCTTGGTAGGCATCTGAAAGACACCACAAAAGTTGTTCTACCTGCTTTCTGGGCTGAGATGGGGAAACGCTGAATTTTGGACTCGGCCGGTGACAAAATGTTCCAAACACACCCCATGCACAACTCCACCGGGGAAGGTGCCAGACAGGAGTTCTCCTGGTAGTTTTTACACTACCTTGGTAGGCATCTGAAAGACACCACAAAAGTTGTTCTTCCTGCTTTCTGGGCTGAGATGGGGAAACGCTGAATTTTGGACTCGGCTGGTGACAAAATGTTCCAAACACACCCCATGCACAACTCCACCGGGGAAGGTGCCAGACAGGAGTTCTCCTGGTAGTTTTTACACTACCTTGGTAGGCATCTGAAAGACACCACAAAAGTTGTTCTACCTGCTTTGTGGGCTGAGATGGGGAACCGCTGAATTTTGGACTCGGCCGGTGACAAAATGTTCCACAGACACCCCATGCACAACTCCACCGGGGAAGGTGCCAGGAACGAATTCTTTTGGTAGATTTACACTACCTTGGTAGGCAGCTGAAAGGCACAAGAAAAGTTGTTGTACCTGCTTTGTGGGCTGAGATGGGGAACCGCTGAATTTTGGACTCGGCTGGTGACAAAATGTTCCAAACACACCCCCTGCACAACTCCACCGGGGAAGGTGCCAGACAGGAGTTCTCCTGGTAGTTTTTACATTGCTCCGGTAGGCAGCTGAAAGGCACCACAAAAGTTGTTCTACCTGCTTTCTGGGCTGAGATGGGGAACCGCTGAATTTTGGACTCGGCCGGTGACAAAATGTTCCAAACACACCCCATGCACAACTCCACCGGGGAAGGTGCCAGACAGGAGTTCTCCTGGTAGTTTTTACATTGCTCCGGTAGGCATCTGAAAGACACCACAAAAGTTGTTCTACCTGCTTTCTGGGCTGAGATGGGGAAACGCTGAATTTTGGAGTCGGCTGGTGACAAAATGTTCCAAACACACCCCATGCACAACTCCACCGGGGAAGGTGCCAGACAGGAGTTCTCCTGGTAGTTTTTACACTACCTTGGTAGGCATCTGAAAGACACCACAAAAGTTGTTCTACCTGCTTTCTGGGCTGAGATGGGGAAACGCTGAATTTTGGACTCGGCTGGTGACAAAATGTTCCAAACACACCCCATGCACAACTCCACCACGGAAGGTGCCAGACAGGAGTTCTCCTGGTAGTTTTTACATTGCTCCGGTAGGCATCTGAAAGACACCACAAAAGTTGTTCTACCTGCTTTCTGGGCTGAGATGGGGAACAGCTGAATTTTGGACTCGGCCGGTGACAAAATGTTCCAAACACACCCCCTGCACAACACCACCGGGGAAGGTGCCAGACAGGAGTTCTCTTGGTAGTTTTTACACTACCTTGGTAGGCAGCTGAAAGGCACAAGAAAAGTTGTTGTACCTGCTTTGTGGGCTGAGATGGGGAACCGCTGAATTTTGGACTCGGCTGGTGACAAAATGTTCCAAACACACCCCCTGCACAACTCCACCGGGGAAGGTGCCAGACAGGAGTTCTCCTGGTAGTTTTTACATTGCTCCGGTAGGCAGCTGAAAGGCACCACAAAAGTTGTTCTACCTGCTTTCTGGGCTGAGATGGGGAACCGCTGAATTTTGGACTTGGCCGGTGACAAAATGTTCCAAACACACCCCCTGCACAACTCCACCGGGGAAGGTGCCAGACAGGAGTTCTCCTGGTAGTTTTTACATTGCTCCGGTAGGCATCTGAAAGACACCACAAAAGTTGTTCTACCTGCTTTCTGGGCTGAGATGGGGAATCGCTGAATTTTGGACTCGGCCGGTGACAAAATGTTCCAAACACACCCCATGCACAACTCCACCACGGAAGGTGCCAGACAGGAGTTCTCCTGGTAGTTTTTACACTACCTTGGTAGGCATCTGAAAGACACCACAAAAGTTGTTCTACCTGCTTTCTGGGCTGAGATGGGGAAACGCTGAATTTTGGAGTCGGCTGGTGACAAAATGTTCCAAACACACCCCATGCACAACTCCACCGGGGAAGGTGCCAGACAGGAGTTCTCCTGGTAGTTTTTACACTACCTTGGTAGGCATCTGAAAGACACCACAAAAGTTGTTCTACCTGCTTTCTGGGCTGAGATGGGGAACAGCTGAATTTTGGACTCGGCTGGTGACAAAATGTTCCAAACACACCCCATGCACAACTCCACCACGGAAGGTGCCAGACAGGAGTTCTCCTGGTAGTTTTTACATTGCTCCGGTAGGCATCTGAAAGACACCACAAAAGTTGTTCTACCTGCTTTGTGGGCTGAGATGGGGAACCGCTGAATTTTGGACTCGGCCGGTGACAAAATGTTCCACAGACACCCCATGCACAACTCCACCGGGGAAGGTGCCAGGAACGAATTCTTTTGGTAGATTTACACTACCTTGGTAGGCATCTGAAAGGCACAAGAAAAGTTGTTGTACCTGCTTTGTGGGCTGAGATGGGGAACCGCTGAATTTTGGACTCGGCCGGTGACAAAATGTTCCAAACACACCCCATGCACAACTCCACCGGGGAAGGTGCCAGACAGGAGTTCTCCTGGTAGTTTTTACATTGCTCCGGTAGGCAGCTGAAAGGCACCACAAAAGTTGTTCTACCTGCTTTCTGGGCTGAGATGGGGAACCGCTGAATTTTGGACTCGGCCGGTGACAAAATGTTCCAAACACACCCCATGCACAACTCCACCGGGGAAGGTGCCAGACAGGAGTTCTCCTGGTAGTTTTTACATTGCTCCGGTAGGCATCTGAAAGACACCACAAAAGTTGTTCTACCTGCTTTCTGGGCTGAGATGGGGAAACGCTGAATTTTGGAGTCGGCTGGTGACAAAATGTTCCAAACACACCCCATGCACAACTCCACCGGGGAAGGTGCCAGACAGGAGTTCTCCTGGTAGTTTTTACACTACCTTGGTAGGCATCTGAAAGACACCACAAAAGTTGTTCTACCTGCTTTCTGGGCTGAGATGGGGAACAGCTGAATTTTGGACTCGGCTGGTGACAAAATGTTCCAAACACACCCCATGCACAACTCCACCACGGAAGGTGCCAGACAGGAGTTCTCCTGGTAGTTTTTACATTGCTCCGGTAGGCATCTGAAAGACACCACAAAAGTTGTTCTACCTGCTTTCTGGGCTGAGATGGGGAACAGCTGAATTTTGGACTCGGCCGGTGACAAAATGTTCCAAACACACCCCCTGCACAACTCCACCGGGGAAGGTGCCAGACAGGAGTTCTCTTGGTAGTTTTTACACTACCTTGGTAGGCAGCTGAAAGGCACAAGAAAAGTTGTTGTACCTGCTTTGTGGGCTGAGATGGGGAACCGCTGAATTTTGGACTCGGCTGGTGACAAAATGTTCCAAACACACCCCCTGCACAACTCCACCGGGGAAGGTGCCAGACAGGAGTTCTCCTGGTAGTTTTTACATTGCTCCGGTAGGCAGCTGAAAGGCACCACAAAAGTTGTTCTACCTGCTTTCTGGGCTGAGATGGGGAACCGCTGAATTTTGGACTCGGCCGGTGACAAAATGTTCCAAACACACCCCCTGCACAACTCCACCGGGGAAGGTGCCAGACAGGAGTTCTCCTGGTAGTTTTTACATTGCTCCGGTAGGCATCTGAAAGACACCACAAAAGTTGTTCTACCTGCTTTCTGGGCTGAGATGGGGAACAGCTGAATTTTGGACTCGGCCGGTGACAAAATGTTCCAAACACACCCCATGCACAACTCCACCACGGAAGGTGCCAGACAGGAGTTCTCTTGGTAGTTTTTACACTACCTTGGTAGGCAGCTGAAAGGCACAAGAAAAGTTGTTGTACCTGCTTTGTGGGCTGAGATGGGGAACCGCTGAATTTTGGACTCGGCTGGTGACAAAATGTTCCAAACACACCCCCTGCACAACTCCACCGGGGAAGGTGCCAGACAGGAGTTCTCCTGGTAGTTTTTACATTGCTCCGGTAGGCAGCTGAAAGGCACCACAAAAGTTGTTCTACCTGCTTTCTGGGCTGAGATGGGGAACCGCTGAATTTTGGACTCGGCCGGTGACAAAATGTTCCAAACACACCCCCTGCACAACTCCACCGGGGAAGGTGCCAGACAGGAGTTCTCCTGGTAGTTTTTACATTGCTCCGGTAGGCATCTGAAAGACACCACAAAAGTTGTTCTACCTGCTTTCTGGGCTGAGATGGGGAATCGCTGAATTTTGGAGTCGGCCGGTGACAAAATGTTCCAAACACACCCCATGCACAACTCCACCACGGAAGGTGCCAGACAGGAGTTCTCCTGGTAGTTTTTACACTACCTTGGTAGGCATCTGAAAGACACCACAAAAGTTGTTCTACCTGCTTTCTGGGCTGAGATGGGGAACCGCTGAATTTTGGACTCGGCTGGTGACAAAATGTTCCAAACACACCCCATGCACAACTCCACCACGGAAGGTGCCAGACAGGAGTTCTCCTGGTAGTTTTTACATTGCTCCTGTAGGCATCTGAAAGACACCACAAAAGTTGTTCTACCTGCTTTCTGGGCTGAGATGGGGAACAGCTGAATTTTGGACTCGGCCGGTGACAAAATGTTCCAAACACACCCCATGCACAACACCACCGGGGAAGGTGCCAGACAGGAGTTCTCTTGGTAGTTTTTACACTACCTTGGTAGGCAGCTGAAAGGCACAAGAAAAGTTGTTGTACCTGCTTTGTGGGCTGAGATGGGGAATCGCTGAATTTTGGACTCGGCTGGTGACAAAATGTTCCAAACACACCCCCTGCACAACTCCACCGGGGAAGGTGCCAGACAGGAGTTCTCCTGGTAGTTTTTACATTGCTCCGGTAGGCAGCTGAAAGGCACCACAGAAGTTGTTCTACCTGCTTTCTGGGCTGAGATGGGGAACCGCTGAATTTTGGACTCGGCCGGTGACAAAATGTTCCAAACACACCCCCTGCACAACTCCACCGGGGAAGGTGCCAGACAGGAGTTCTCCTGGTAGTTTTTACATTGCTCCGGTAGGCATCTGAAAGACACCACAAAAGTTGTTCTACCTGCTTTCTGGGCTGAGATGGGGAATCGCTGAATTTTGGACTCGGCCGGTGACAAAATGTTCCAAACACACCCCATGCACAACTCCACCACGGAAGGTGCCAGACAGGAGTTCTCCTGGTAGTTTTTACACTACCTTGGTAGGCATCTGAAAGACACCACAAAAGTTGTTCTACCTGCTTTCTGGGCTGAGATGGGGAAACGCTGAATTTTGGAGTCGGCTGGTGACAAAATGTTCCAAACACACCCCATGCACAACTCCACCGGGGAAGGTGCCAGACAGGAGTTCTCCTGGTAGTTTTTACACTACCTTGGTAGGCATCTGAAAGACACCACAAAAGTTGTTCTACCTGCTTTCTGGGCTGAGATGGGGAACAGCTGAATTTTGGACTCGGCTGGTGACAAAATGTTCCAAACACACCCCATGCACAACTCCACCGGGGAAGGTGCCAGACAGGAGTTCTCCTGGTAGTTTTTACATTGCTCCGGTAGGCATCTGAAAGACACCACAAAAGTTGTTCTACCTGCTTTGTGGGCTGAGATGGGGAACCGCTGAATTTTGGACTCGGCCGGTGACAAAATGTTCCACAGACACCCCATGCACAACTCCACCGGGGAAGGTGCCAGGAACGAATTCTTTTGGTAGATTTACACTACCTTGGTAGGCATCTGAAAGGCACAAGAAAAGTTGTTGTACCTGCTTTGTGGGCTGAGATGGGGAACCGCTGAATTTTGGACTCGGCTGGTGACAAAATGTTCCAAACACACCCCATGCACAACTCCACCGGGGAAGGTGCCAGACAGGAGTTCTCCTGGTAGTTTTTACATTGCTCCGGTAGGCAGCTGAAAGGCACCACAAAAGTTGTTCTACCTGCTTTCTGGGCTGAGATGGGGAACCGCTGAATTTTGGACTCGGCCGGTGACAAAATGTTCCAAACACACCCCATGCACAACTCCACCGGGGAAGGTGCCAGACAGGAGTTCTCCTGGTAGTTTTTACATTGCTCCGGTAGGCATCTGAAAGACACCACAAAAGTTGTTCTACCTGCTTTCTGGGCTGAGATGGGGAAACGCTGAATTTTGGAGTCGGCTGGTGACAAAATGTTCCAAACACACCCCATGCACAACTCCACCGGGGAAGGTGCCAGACAGGAGTTCTCTTGGTAGTTTTTACACTACCTTGGTAGGCAGCTGAAAGGCACCACAAAAGTTGTTCTACCTGCTTTCTGGGCTGAGATGGGGAATCGCTGAATTTTGGACTCGGCCGGTGACAAAATGTTCCAAACACACCCCATGCACAACTCCACCACGGAAGGTGCCAGACAGGAGTTCTCCTGGTAGTTTTTACACTACCTTGGTAGGCATCTGAAAGACACCACAAAAGTTGTTCTACCTGCTTTCTGGGCTGAGATGGGGAAACGCTGAATTTTGGACTCGGCCGGTGACAAAATGTTCCAAACACACCCCATGCACAACTCCACCGGGGAAGGTGCCAGACAGGAGTTCTCTTGGTAGTTTTTACACTACCTTGGTAGGCAGCTGAAAGGCACCACAAAAGTTGTTCTACCTGCTTTCTGGGCTGAGATAGGGAACCGCTGAATTTTGGACTCGGCTGGTGACAAAATGTTCCAAACACACCCCATGCACAACTCCACCACGGAAGGTGCCAGACAGGAG
The DNA here is from genome assembly GCF_023634085.1 of Falco cherrug. NCBI lineage: Eukaryota > Metazoa > Chordata > Aves > Falconiformes > Falconidae > Falco > Falco cherrug. Next base: position 133,896 of record NW_026599331.1, read on the forward strand.
TTCTCCTGGTAGTTTTTACACTACCTTGGTAGGCAGCTGAAAGGCACCACAAAAGTTGTTCTACCTGCTTTCTGGGCTGAGATGGGGAACCGCTGAATTTTGGACTCGGCCGTTGACAAAATGTTCCAAACACACCCCATGCACAACTCCACCGGGGAAGGTGCCAGACAGGAGTTCTCCTGGTAGTTTTTACACTACCTTGGTAGGCATCTGAAAGACACCACAAAAGTTGTTCTACCTGCTTTCTGGGCTGAGATGGGGAATCGCTGAATTTTGGACTCGGCCGGTGACAAAATGTTCCAAACACACCCCATGCACAACTCCACCACGGAAGGTGCCAGACAGGAGTTCTCCTGGTAGTTTTTACACTACCTTGGTAGGCATCTGAAAGACACCACAAAAGTTGTTCTACCTGCTTTCTGGGCTGAGATGGGGAAACGCTGAATTTTGGACTCGGCCGGTGACAAAATGTTCCAAACACACCCCATGCACAACTCCACCGGGGAAGGTGCCAGACAGGAGTTCTCCTGGTAGTTTTTACACTACCTTGGTAGGCATCTGAAAGACACCACAAAAGTTGTTCTTCCTGCTTTCTGGGCTGAGATGGGGAAACGCTGAATTTTGGACTCGGCTGGTGACAAAATGTTCCAAACACACCCCATGCACAACTCCACCGGGGAAGGTGCCAGACAGGAGTTCTCCTGGTAGTTTTTACACTACCTTGGTAGGCATCTGAAAGACACCACAAAAGTTGTTCTACCTGCTTTGTGGGCTGAGATGGGGAACCGCTGAATTTTGGACTCGGCCGGTGACAAAATGTTCCACAGACACCCCATGCACAACTCCACCGGGGAAGGTGCCAGGAACGAATTCTTTTGGTAGATTTACACTACCTTGGTAGGCATCTGAAAGGCACAAGAAAAGTTGTTGTACCTGCTTTGTGGGCTGAGATGGGGAACCGCTGAATTTTGGACTCGGCTGGTGACAAAATGTTCCAAACACACCCCCTGCACAACTCCACCGGGGAAGGTGCCAGACAGGAGTTCTCCTGGTAGTTTTTACACTACCTTGGTAGGCATCTGAAAGACACCACAAAAGTTGTTCTACCTGCTTTCTGGGCTGAGATGGGGAACCGCTGAATTTTGGACTTGGCCGGTGACAAAATGTTCCAAACACACCCCCTGCACAACTCCACCGGGGAAGGTGCCAGACAGGAGTTCTCCTGGTAGTTTTTACATTGCTCCGGTAGGCATCTGAAAGACACCACAAAAGTTGTTCTACCTGCTTTCTGGGCTGAGATGGGGAATCGCTGAATTTTGGACTCGGCCGGTGACAAAATGTTCCAAACACACCCCATGCACAACTCCACCGGGGAAGGTGCCAGACAGGAGTTCTCCTGGTAGTTTTTACACTACCTTGGTAGGCATCTGAAAGACACCACAAAAGTTGTTCTACCTGCTTTCTGGGCTGAGATGGGGAAACGCTGAATTTTGGAGTCGGCTGGTGACAAAATGTTCCAAACACACCCCATGCACAACTCCACCGGGGAAGGTGCCAGACAGGACTTCTCCTGGTAGTTTTTACATTGCTCCGGTAGGCATCTGAAAGACACCACAAAAGTTGTTCTACCTGCTTTGTGGGCTGAGATGGGGAACCGCTGAATTTTGGACTCGGCCGGTGACAAAATGTTCCACAGACACCCCATGCACAACTCCACCGGGGAAGGTGCCAGGAACGAATTCTTTTGGTAGATTTACACTACCTTGGTAGGCATCTGAAAGGCACCACAAAAGTTGTTCTACCTGCTTTCTGGGCTGAGATGGGGAAACGCTGAATTTTGGAGTCGGCTGGTGACAAAATGTTCCAAACACACCCCATGCACAACTCCACCGGGGAAGGTGCCAGACAGGAGTTCTCTTGGTAGTTTTTACACTACCTTGGTAGGCAGCTGAAAGGCACCACAAAAGTTGTTCTACCTGCTTTCTGGGCTGAGATGGGGAATCGCTGAATTTTGGACTCGGCCGGTGACAAAATGTTCCAAACACACCCCATGCACAACTCCACCACGGAAGGTGCCAGACAGGAGTTCTCCTGGTAGTTTTTACACTACCTTGGTAGGCATCTGAAAGACACCACAAAAGTTGTTCTACCTGCTTTCTGGGCTGAGATGGGGAAACGCTGAATTTTGGACTCGGCCGGTGACAAAATGTTCCAAACACACCCCATGCACAACTCCACCGGGGAAGGTGCCAGACAGGAGTTCTCTTGGTAGTTTTTACACTACCTTGGTAGGCAGCTGAAAGGCACCACAAAAGTTGTTCTACCTGCTTTCTGGGCTGAGATAGGGAACCGCTGAATTTTGGACTCGGCTGGTGACAAAATGTTCCAAACACACCCCATGCACAACTCCACCACGGAAGGTGCCAGACAGGAGTTCTCCTGGTAGTTTTTACACTACCTTGGTAGGCAGCTGAAAGGCACCACAAAAGTTGTTCTACCTGCTTTCTGGGCTGAGATGGGGAACCGCTGAATTTTGGACTCGGCCGTTGACAAAATGTTCCAAACACACCCCATGCACAACTCCACCGGGGAAGGTGCCAGACAGGAGTTCTCCTGGTAGTTTTTACACTACCTTGGTAGGCATCTGAAAGACACCACAAAAGTTGTTCTACCTGCTTTCTGGGCTGAGATGGGGAATCGCTGAATTTTGGACTCGGCCGGTGACAAAATGTTCCAAACACACCCCATGCACAACTCCACCACGGAAGGTGCCAGACAGGAGTTCTCCTGGTAGTTTTTACACTACCTTGGTAGGCATCTGAAAGACACCACAAAAGTTGTTCTACCTGCTTTCTGGGCTGAGATGGGGAAACGCTGAATTTTGGACTCGGCCGGTGACAAAATGTTCCAAACACACCCCATGCACAACTCCACCGGGGAAGGTGCCAGACAGGAGTTCTCCTGGTAGTTTTTACACTACCTTGGTAGGCATCTGAAAGACACCACAAAAGTTGTTCTTCCTGCTTTCTGGGCTGAGATGGGGAAACGCTGAATTTTGGACTCGGCTGGTGACAAAATGTTCCAAACACACCCCATGCACAACTCCACCGGGGAAGGTGCCAGACAGGAGTTCTCCTGGTAGTTTTTACACTACCTTGGTAGGCATCTGAAAGACACCACAAAAGTTGTTCTACCTGCTTTGTGGGCTGAGATGGGGAACCGCTGAATTTTGGACTCGGCCGGTGACAAAATGTTCCACAGACACCCCATGCACAACTCCACCGGGGAAGGTGCCAGGAACGAATTCTTTTGGTAGATTTACACTACCTTGGTAGGCATCTGAAAGGCACAAGAAAAGTTGTTGTACCTGCTTTGTGGGCTGAGATGGGGAACCGCTGAATTTTGGACTCGGCTGGTGACAAAATGTTCCAAACACACCCCCTGCACAACTCCACCGGGGAAGGTGCCAGACAGGAGTTCTCCTGGTAGTTTTTACACTACCTTGGTAGGCATCTGAAAGACACCACAAAAGTTGTTCTACCTGCTTTCTGGGCTGAGATGGGGAACCGCTGAATTTTGGACTTGGCCGGTGACAAAATGTTCCAAACACACCCCCTGCACAACTCCACCGGGGAAGGTGCCAGACAGGAGTTCTCCTGGTAGTTTTTACATTGCTCCGGTAGGCATCTGAAAGACACCACAAAAGTTGTTCTACCTGCTTTCTGGGCTGAGATGGGGAATCGCTGAATTTTGGACTCGGCCGGTGACAAAATGTTCCAAACACACCCCATGCACAACTCCACCACGGAAGGTGCCAGACAGGAGTTCTCCTGGTAGTTTTTACACTACCTTGGTAGGCATCTGAAAGACACCACAAAAGTTGTTCTACCTGCTTTCTGGGCTGAGATGGGGAAACGCTGAATTTTGGAGTCGGCTGGTGACAAAATGTTCCAAACACACCCCATGCACAACTCCACCGGGGAAGGTGCCAGACAGGACTTCTCCTGGTAGTTTTTACATTGCTCCGGTAGGCATCTGAAAGACACCACAAAAGTTGTTCTACCTGCTTTGTGGGCTGAGATGGGGAACCGCTGAATTTTGGACTCGGCCGGTGACAAAATGTTCCACAGACACCCCATGCACAACTCCACCGGGGAAGGTGCCAGGAACGAATTCTTTTGGTAGATTTACACTACCTTGGTAGGCATCTGAAAGGCACAAGAAAAGTTGTTGTACCTGCTTTGTGGGCTGAGATGGGGAACCGCTGAATTTTGGACTCGGCTGGTGACAAAATGTTCCAAACACACCCCATGCACAACTCCACCGGGGAAGGTGCCAGACAGGAGTTCTCCTGGTAGTTTTTACATTGCTCCAGTAGGCAGCTGAAAGGCACCACAAAAGTTGTTCTACCTGCTTTCTGGGCTGAGATGGGGAACCGCTGAATTTTGGACTTGGCCGGTGACAAAATGTTCCAAACACACCCCCTGCACAACTCCACCGGGGAAGGTGCCAGACAGGAGTTCTCCTGGTAGTTTTTACATTGCTCCGGTAGGCATCTGAAAGACACCACAAAAGTTGTTCTACCTGCTTTCTGGGCTGAGATGGGGAATCGCTGAATTTTGGACTCGGCCGGTGACAAAATGTTCCAAACACACCCCATGCACAACTCCACCACGGAAGGTGCCAGACAGGAGTTCTCCTGGTAGTTTTTACACTACCTTGGTAGGCATCTGAAAGACACCACAAAAGTTGTTCTACCTGCTTTCTGGGCTGAGATGGGGAAACGCTGAATTTTGGAGTCGGCTGGTGACAAAATGTTCCAAACACACCCCATGCACAACTCCACCGGGGAAGGTGCCAGACAGGAGTTCTCCTGGTAGTTTTTACACTACCTTGGTAGGCATCTGAAAGACACCACAAAAGTTGTTCTACCTGCTTTCTGGGCTGAGATGGGGAACAGCTGAATTTTGGACTCGGCTGGTGACAAAATGTTCCAAACACACCCCATGCACAACTCCACCACGGAAGGTGCCAGACAGGAGTTCTCCTGGTAGTTTTTACATTGCTCCGGTAGGCATCTGAAAGACACCACAAAAGTTGTTCTACCTGCTTTCTGGGCTGAGATGGGGAACAGCTGAATTTTGGACTCGGCCGGTGACAAAATGTTCCAAACACACCCCCTGCACAACTCCACCGGGGAAGGTGCCAGACAGGAGTTCTCTTGGTAGTTTTTACACTACCTTGGTAGGCAGCTGAAAGGCACAAGAAAAGTTGTTGTACCTGCTTTGTGGGCTGAGATGGGGAACCGCTGAATTTTGGACTCGGCTGGTGACAAAATGTTCCAAACACACCCCCTGCACAACTCCACCGGGGAAGGTGCCAGACAGGAGTTCTCCTGGTAGTTTTTACATTGCTCCGGTAGGCAGCTGAAAGGCACCACAAAAGTTGTTCTACCTGCTTTCTGGGCTGAGATGGGGAACCGCTGAATTTTGGACTCGGCCGGTGACAAAATGTTCCAAACACACCCCCTGCACAACTCCACCGGGGAAGGTGCCAGACAGGAGTTCTCCTGGTAGTTTTTACATTGCTCCGGTAGGCATCTGAAAGACACCACAAAAGTTGTTCTACCTGCTTTCTGGGCTGAGATGGGGAACAGCTGAATTTTGGACTCGGCCGGTGACAAAATGTTCCAAACACACCCCATGCACAACACCACCGGGGAAGGTGCCAGACAGGAGTTCTCTTGGTAGTTTTTACACTACCTTGGTAGGCAGCTGAAAGGCACAAGAAAAGTTGTTGTACCTGCTTTGTGGGCTGAGATGGGGAACCGCTGAATTTTGGACTCGGCTGGTGACAAAATGTTCCAAACACACCCCCTGCACAACTCCACCGGGGAAGGTGCCAGACAGGAGTTCTCCTGGTAGTTTTTACATTGCTCCGGTAGGCAGCTGAAAGGCACCACAAAAGTTGTTCTACCTGCTTTGTGGGCTGAGATGGGGAACCGCTGAATTTTGGACTCGGCCGGTGACAAAATGTTCCAAACACACCCCCTGCACAACTCCACCGGGGAAGGTGCCAGACAGGAGTTCTCCTGGTAGTTTTTACATTGCTCCGGTAGGCATCTGAAAGACACCACAAAAGTTGTTCTACCTGCTTTCTGGGCTGAGATGGGGAACCGCTGAATTTTGGACTCGGCCGGTGACAAAATGTTCCAAACACACCCCATGCACAACTCCACCACGGAAGGTGCCAGACAGGAGTTCTCCTGGTAGTTTTTACTCTACCTTGGTAGGCATCTGAAAGACACCACAAAAGTTGTTCTACCTGCTTTCTGGGCTGAGATGGGGAAACGCTGAATTTTGGAGTCGGCTGGTGACAAAATGTTCCAAACACACCCCATGCACAACTCCACCGGGGAAGGTGCCAGACAGGAGTTCTCCTGGTAGTTTTTACACTACCTTGGTAGGCATCTGAAAGACACCACAAAAGTTGTTCTACCTGCTTTCTGGGCTGAGATGGGTAACAGCTGAATTTTGGACTCGGCTGGTGACAAAATGTTCCAAACACACCCCATGCACAACTCCACCGGGGAAGGTGCCAGACAGGAGTTCTCCTGGTAGTTTTTACATTGCTCCGGTAGGCATCTGAAAGACACCACAAAAGTTGTTCTACCTGCTTTGTGGGCTGAGATGGGGAACCGCTGAATTTTGGACTCGGCTGGTGACAAAATGTTCCAAACACACCCCATGCACAACTCTACCGGGGAAGGTGCCAGGAACGAATTCTTTTGGTAGATTTACACTACCTTGGTAGGCATCTGAAAGGCACAAGAAAAGTTGTTGTACCTGCTTTGTGGGCTGAGATGGGGAACCGCTGAATTTTGGACTCGGCTGGTGACAAAATGTTCCAAACACACCCCATGCACAACTCCACCGGGGAAGGTGCCAGACAGGAGTTCTCCTGGTAGTTTTTACATTGCTCCGGTAGGCAGCTGAAAGGCACCACAAAAGTTGTTCTACCTGCTTTCTGGGCTGAGATGGGGAACCGCTGAATTTTGGAGTCGGCCGGTGACAAAATGTTCCAAACACACCCCATGCACAACTCCACCGGGGAAGGTGCCAGACAGGAGTTCTCCTGGTAGTTTTTACATTGCTCCGGTAGGCATCTGAAAGACACCACAAAAGTTGTTCTACCTGCTTTCTGGGCTGAGATGGGGAAACGCTGAATTTTGGAGTCGGCTGGTGACAAAATGTTCCAAACACACCCCATGCACAACTCCACCGGGGAAGGTGCCAGACAGGAGTTCTCCTGGTAGTTTTTACACTACCTTGGTAGGCATCTGAAAGACACCACAAAAGTTGTTCTACCTGCTTTCTGGGCTGAGATGGGGAACAGCTGAATTTTGGACTCGGCTGGTGACAAAATGTTCCAAACACACCCCATGCACAACTCCACCACGGAAGGTGCCAGACAGGAGTTCTCCTGGTAGTTTTTACATTGCTCCGGTAGGCATCTGAAAGACACCACAAAAGTTGTTCTACCTGCTTTCTGGGCTGAGATGGGGAACAGCTGAATTTTGGACTCGGCCGGTGACAAAATGTTCCAAACACACCCCCTGCACAACACCACCGGGGAAGGTGCCAGACAGGAGTTCTCTTGGTAGTTTTTACACTACCTTGGTAGGCAGCTGAAAGGCACAAGAAAAGTTGTTGTACCTGCTTTCTGGGCTGAGATGGGGAACCGCTGAATTTTGGACTCGGCTGGTGACAAAATGTTCCAAACACACCCCCTGCACAACTCCACCGGGGAAGGTGCCAGACAGGAGTTCTCCTGGTAGTTTTTACATTGCTCCGGTAGGCAGCTGAAAGGCACCACAAAAGTTGTTCTACCTGCTTTCTGGGCTGAGATGGGGAACCGCTGAATTTTGGACTCGGCTGGTGACAAAATGTTCCAAAAACACCCCCTGCACAACTCCACCGGGGAAGGTGCCAGACAGGAGTTCTCCTGGTAGATTTTACATTGCTCCGGTAGGCATCTGAAAGACACCACAAAAGTTGTTCTACCTGCTTTCTGGGCTGAGATGGGGAACCGCTGAATTTTGGACTCGGCTGGTGACAAAATGTTCCAAACACACCCCATGCACAACTCCACCGGGGAAGGTGCCAGACAGGAGTTCTCCTGGTAGTTTTTACACTGCCTTTGTAGGCATCTGAAAGACACCACAAAAGTTGTTCTACCTGCTTTCTGGGCTGAGATGGGGAATCGCTGAATTTTGGACTCGGCCGGTGACAAAATGTTCCAAACACACCCCATGCACAACTCCACCGGGGAAGGTGCCAGACAGGAGTTCTCCTGGTAGTTTTTACATTGCTCCGGTAGGCATCTGAAAGACACCACAAAAGTTGTTCTACCTGCTTTCTGGGCTGAGATGGGGAAACGCTGAATTTTGGAGTCGGCTGGTGACAAAATGTTCCAAACACACCCCATGCACAACTCCACCGGGGAAGGTGCCAGACAGGAGTTCTCCTGGTAGTTTTTACACTACCTTGGTAGGCATCTGAAAGACACCACAAAAGTTGTTCTACCTGCTTTCTGGGCTGAGATGGGGAACCGCTGAATTTTGGAGTCGGCCGTTGACAAAATGTTCCAAACACACCCCATGCACAACTCCACCGGGGAAGGTGCCAGACAGGAGTTCTCCTGGTAGTTTTTACACTACCTTGGTAGGCATCTGAAAGACACCACAAAAGTTGTTCTACCTGCTTTCTGGGCTGAGATGGGGAACCGCTGAATTTTGGAGTCGGCTGGTGACAAAATGTTCCAAACACACCCCATGCACAACTCCACCGGGGAAGGTGCCAGACAGGAGTTCTCCTGGTAGTTTTTACACTACCTTGGTAGGCATCTGAAAGACACCACAAAAGTTGTTCTACCTGCTTTCTGGGCTGAGATGGGGAACAGCTGAATTTTGGACTCGGCTGGTGACAAAATGTTCCAAACACACCCCATGCACAACTCCACCGGGGAAGGTGCCAGACAGGAGTTCTCCTGGTAGTTTTTACATTGCTCCGGTAGGCATCTGAAAGACACCACAAAAGTTGTTCTACCTGCTTTGTGGGCTGAGATGGGGAACCGCTGAATTTTGGACTCGGCCGGTGACAAAATGTTCCACAGACACCCCATGCACAACTCCACCGGGGAAGGTGCCAGGAACGAATTCTTTTGGTAGATTTACACTACCTTGGTAGGCAGCTGAAAGGCACCACAAAAGTTGTTGTACCTGCTTTGTGGGCTGAGATGGGGAACCGCTGAATTTTGGAGTCGGCTGGTGACAAAATGTTCCAAACACACCCCCTGCACAACTCCACCGGGGAAGGTGCCAGACAGGAGTTCTCCTGGTAGTTTTTACATTGCTCCGGTAGGCATCTGAAAGACACCACAAAAGTTGTTCTACCTGCTTTGTGGGCTGAGATGGGGAACCGCTGAATTTTGGACTCGGCCGGTGACAAAATGTTCCAAACACACCCCATGCACAACTCCACCGGGGAAGGTGCCAGACAGGAGTTCTCCTGGTAGTTTTTACACTGCCTTTGTAGGCATCTGAAAGACACCACAAAAGTTGTTCTACCTGCTTTCTGGGCTGAGATGGGGAATCGCTGAATTTTGGACTCGGCCGTTGACAAAATGTTCCAAACACACCCCATGCACAACTCCACCGGGGAAGGTGCCAGACAGGAGTTCTCTTGGTAGTTTTTACATTGCTCCGGTAGGCATCTGAAAGACACCACAAAAGTTGTTCTACCTGCTTTCTGGGCTGAGATGGGGAACCGCTGAATTTTGGACTCGGCCGGTGACAAAATGTTCCAAACACACCCCCTGCACAACTCCACCGGGGAAGGTGCCAGACAGGAGTTCTCCTGGTAGTTTTTACATTGCTCCGGTAGGCATCTGAAAGACACCACAAAAGTTGTTCTACCTGCTTTCTGGGCTGAGATGGGGAACAGCTGAATTTTGGACTCGGCCGGTGACAAAATGTTCCAAACACACCCCATGCACAACACCACCGGGGAAGGTGCCAGACAGGAGTTCTCTTGGTAGTTTTTACACTACCTTGGTAGGCAGCTGAAAGGCACAAGAGAAGTTGTTGTACCTGCTTTCTGGGCTGAGATGGGGAACCGCTGAATTTTGGACTCGGCTGGTGACAAAATGTTCCAAACACACCCCCTGCACAACTCCACCGGGGAAGGTGCCAGACAGGAGTTCTCCTGGTAGTTTTTACATTGCTCCGGTAGGCAGCTGAAAGGCACCACAAAAGTTGTTCTACCTGCTTTGTGGGCTGAGATGGGGAACCGCTGAATTTTGGACTCGGCCGGTGACAAAATGTTCCAAACACACCCCATGCACAACTCCACCACGGAAGGTGCCAGACAGGAGTTCTCCTGGTAGTTTTTACTCTACCTTGGTAGGCATCTGAAAGACACCACAAAAGTTGTTCTACCTGCTTTCTGGGCTGAGATGGGGAAACGCTGAATTTTGGAGTCGGCTGGTGACAAAATGTTCCAAACACACCCCATGCACAACTCCACCGGGGAAGGTGCCAGACAGGAGTTCTCCTGGTAGTTTTTACACTACCTTGGTAGGCATCTGAAAGACACCACAAAAGTTGTTCTACCTGCTTTCTGGGCTGAGATGGGTAACAGCTGAATTTTGGACTCGGCTGGTGACAAAATGTTCCAAACACACCCCATGCACAACTCCACCGGGGAAGGTGCCAGACAGGAGTTCTCCTGGTAGTTTTTACATTGCTCCGGTAGGCATCTGAAAGACACCACAAAAGTTGTTCTACCTGCTTTGTGGGCTGAGATGGGGAACCGCTGAATTTTGGACTCGGCTGGTGACAAAATGTTCCAAACACACCCCATGCACAACTCTACCGGGGAAGGTGCCAGGAACGAATTCTTTTGGTAGATTTACACTACCTTGGTAGGCATCTGAAAGGCACAAGAAAAGTTGTTGTACCTGCTTTGTGGGCTGAGATGGGGAACCGCTGAATTTTGGACTCGGCTGGTGACAAAATGTTCCAAACACACCCCATGCACAACTCCACCGGGGAAGGTGCCAGACAGGAGTTCTCCTGGTAGTTTTTACATTGCTCCGGTAGGCAGCTGAAAGGCACTACAAAAGTTGTTCTTCCTGCTTTCTGGGCTGAGATGGGGAACCGCTGAATTTTGGAGTCGGCCGGTGACAAAATGTTCCAAACACACCCCATGCACAACTCCACCGGGGAAGGTGCCAGACAGGAGTTCTCCTGGTAGTTTTTACATTGCTCCGGTAGGCATCTGAAAGACACCACAAAAGTTGTTCTACCTGCTTTCTGGGCTGAGATGGGGAACAGCTGAATTTTGGACTCGGCCGGTGACAAAATGTTCCAAACACACCCCCTGCACAACACCACCGGGGAAGGTGCCAGACAGGAGTTCTCTTGGTAGTTTTTACACTACCTTGGTAGGCAGCTGAAAGGCACAAGAAAAGTTGTTGTACCTGCTTTCTGGGCTGAGATGGGGAACCGCTGAATTTTGGACTCGGCTGGTGACAAAATGTTCCAAACACACCCCCTGCACAACTCCACCGGGGAAGGTGCCAGACAGGAGTTCTCCTGGTAGTTTTTACATTGCTCCGGTAGGCAGCTGAAAGGCACCACAAAAGTTGTTCTACCTGCTTTCTGGGCTGAGATGGGGAACCGCTGAATTTTGGACTCGGCTGGTGACAAAATGTTCCAAAAACACCCCCTGCACAACTCCACCGGGGAAGGTGCCAGACAGGAGTTCTCCTGGTAGATTTTACATTGCTCCGGTAGGCATCTGAAAGACACCACAAAAGTTGTTCTACCTGCTTTCTGGGCTGAGATGGGGAACCGCTGAATTTTGGACTCGGCTGGTGACAAAATGTTCCAAACACACCCCATGCACAACTCCACCGGGGAAGGTGCCAGACAGGAGTTCTCCTGGTAGTTTTTACACTGCCTTTGTAGGCATCTGAAAGACACCACAAAAGTTGTTCTACCTGCTTTCTGGGCTGAGATGGGGAATCGCTGAATTTTGGACTCGGCCGGTGACAAAATGTTCCAAACACACCCCATGCACAACTCCACCGGGGAAGGTGCCAGACAGGAGTTCTCCTGGTAGTTTTTACATTGCTCCGGTAGGCATCTGAAAGACACCACAAAAGTTGTTCTACCTGCTTTCTGGGCTGAGATGGGGAAACGCTGAATTTTGGAGTCGGCTGGTGACAAAATGTTCCAAACACACCCCATGCACAACTCCACCGGGGAAGGTGCCAGACAGGAGTTCTCCTGGTAGTTTTTACACTACCTTGGTAGGCATCTGAAAGACACCACAAAAGTTGTTCTACCTGCTTTCTGGGCTGAGATGGGGAACCGCTGAATTTTGGAGTCGGCCGTTGACAAAATGTTCCAAACACACCCCATGCACAACTCCACCGGGGAAGGTGCCAGACAGGAGTTCTCCTGGTAGTTTTTACACTACCTTGGTAGGCATCTGAAAGACACCACAAAAGTTGTTCTACCTGCTTTCTGGGCTGAGATGGGGAATCGCTGAATTTTGGACTCGGCCGGTGACAAAATGTTCCAAACACACCCCATGCACAACTCCACCACGGAAGGTGCCAGACAGGAGTTCTCCTGGTAGTTTTTACACTACCTTGGTAGGCATCTGAAAGACACCACAAAAGTTGTTCTACCTGCTTTCTGGGCTGAGATGGGGAACCGCTGAATTTTGGAGTCGGCTGGTGACAAAATGTTCCAAACACACCCCATGCACAACTCCACCGGGGAAGGTGCCAGACAGGAGTTCTCCTGGTAGTTTTTACACTACCTTGGTAGGCATCTGAAAGACACCACAAAAGTTGTTCTACCTGCTTTCTGGGCTGAGATGGGGAACAGCTGAATTTTGGACTCGGCTGGTGACAAAATGTTCCAAACACACCCCATGCACAACTCCACCGGGGAAGGTGCCAGACAGGAGTTCTCCTGGTAGTTTTTACATTGCTCCGGTAGGCATCTGAAAGACACCACAAAAGTTGTTCTACCTGCTTTGTGGGCTGAGATGGGGAACCGCTGAATTTTGGACTCGGCCGGTGACAAAATGTTCCACAGACACCCCATGCACAACTCCACCGGGGAAGGTGCCAGGAACGAATTCTTTTGGTAGATTTACACTACCTTGGTAGGCAGCTGAAAGGCACCACAAAAGTTGTTGTACCTGCTTTGTGGGCTGAGATGGGGAACCGCTGAATTTTGGAGTCGGCTGGTGACAAAATGTTCCAAACACACCCCCTGCACAACTCCACCGGGGAAGGTGCCAGACAGGAGTTCTCCTGGTAGTTTTTACATTGCTCCGGTAGGCATCTGAAAGACACCACAAAAGTTGTTCTACCTGCTTTCTGGGCTGAGATGGGGAATCGCTGAATTTTGGACTCGGCCGTTGACAAAATGTTCCAAACACACCCCATGCACAACTCCACCGGGGAAGGTGCCAGACAGGAGTTCTCTTGGTAGTTTTTACATTGCTCCGGTAGGCATCTGAAAGACACCACAAAAGTTGTTCTACCTGCTTTCTGGGCTGAGATGGGGAAACGCTGAATTTTGGACTCGGCTGGTGACAAAATGTTCCAAACACACCCCATGCACAACTCCACCGGGGAAGGTGCCAGACAGGAGTTCTCCTGGTAGTTTTTACACTGCCTTTGTAGGCATCTGAAAGACACCACAAAAGTTGTTCTACCTGCTTTCTGGGCTGAGATGGGGAATCGCTGAATTTTGGACTCGGCCGGTGACAAAATGTTCCAAACACACCCCATGCACAACTCCACCGGGGAAGGTGCCAGACAGGAGTTCTCCTGGTAGTTTTTACATTGCTCCGGTAGGCATCTGAAAGACACCACAAAAGTTGTTCTACCTGCTTTCTGGGCTGAGATGGGGAATCGCTGAATTTTGGAGTCGGCTGGTGACAAAATGTTCCAAACACACCCCATGCACAACTCCACCGGGGAAGGTGCCAGGAACGAATTCTTTTGGTAGATTTACACTACCTTGGTAGGCATCTGAAAGGCACAAGAAAAGTTGTTGTACCTGCTTTGTGGGCTGAGATGGGGAACCGCTGAATTTTGGAGTCGGCTGGTGACAAAATGTTCCAAACACACCCCATGCACAACTCCACCGGGGAAGGTGCCAGACAGGAGTTCTCCTGGTAGTTTTTATACTGCCTTTGTAGGCATCTGAAAGACACCACAAAAGTTGTTCTACCTGCTTTCTGGGCTGAGATGGGGAATCGCTGAATTTTGGACTCGGCTGGTGACAAAATGTTCCAAACACACCCCATGCACAACTCCACCGGGGAAGGTGCCAGACAGGAGTTCTCTTGGTAGTTTTTACATTGCTCCGGTAGGCATCTGAAAGACACCACAAAAGTTGTTCTACCTGCTTTCTGGGCTGAGATGGGGAAACGCTGAATTTTGGACTCGGCTGGTGACAAAATGTTCCAAACACACCCCATGCACAACTCCACCGGGGAAGGTGCCAGACAGGAGTTCTCCTGGTAGTTTTTACACTGCCTTTGTAGGCATCTGAAAGACACCACAAAAGTTGTTCTACCTGCTTTCTGGGCTGAGATGGGGAATCGCTGAATTTTGGACTCGGCCGGTGACAAAATGTTCCAAACACACCCCATGCACAACTCCACCGGGGAAGGTGCCAGACAGGAGTTCTCCTGGTAGTTTTTACATTGCTCCGGTAGGCATCTGAAAGACACCACAAAAGTTGTTCTACCTGCTTTCTGGGCTGAGATGGGGAATCGCTGAATTTTGGAGTCGGCCGGTGACAAAATGTTCCAAACACACCCCATGCACAACTCCACCGGGGAAGGTGCCAGACAGGAGTTCTCCTGGTAGTTTTTACACTACCTTGGTAGGCAGCTGAAAGGCACCACAAAAGTTGTTCTACCTGCTTTCTGGGCTGAGATGGGGAATCGCTGAATTTTGGACTCGGCTGGTGACAAAATGTTCCAAACACACCCCATGCACAACTCCACCGGGGAAGGTGCCAGAAAGGAGTTCTCTTGGTAGTTTTTACACTACCTTGGTAGGCAGCTGAAAGGCACCACAAAAGTTGTTCTACCTGCTTTCTGGGCTGAGATGGGGAAACGCTGAATTTTGGACTCGGCTGGTGACAAAATGTTCCAAACACACCCCCTGCACAACTCCACCACGGAAGGTGCCAGACAGGAGTTCTCCTGGTAGTTTTTACACTACCTTGGTAGGCATCTGAAAGACACCACAAAAGTTGTTCTACCTGCTTTCTGGGCTGAGATGGGGAATCGCTGAATTTTGGACTCGGCCGGTGACAAAATGTTCCAAACACACCCCATGCACAACTCCACCACGGAAGGTGCCAGACAGGAGTTCTCCTGGTAGTTTTTACACTACCTTGGTAGGCATCTGAAAGACACCACAAAAGTTGTTCTACCTGCTTTCTGGGCTGAGATGGGGAACAGCTGAATTTTGGAGTCGGCTGGTGACAAAATGTTCCAAACACACCCCATGCACAACTCCACCGGGGAAGGTGCCAGACAGGAGTTCTCCTGGTAGTTTTTACACTACCTTGGTAGGCATCTGAAAGACACCACAAAAGTTGTTCTACCTGCTTTCTGGGCTGAGATGGGGAACAGCTGAATTTTGGACTCGGCTGGTGACAAAATGTTCCAAACACACCCCATGCACAACTCCACCGGGGAAGGTGCCAGACAGGAGTTCTCCTGGTAGTTTTTACATTGCTCCGGTAGGCATCTGAAAGACACCACAAAAGTTGTTCTACCTGCTTTGTGGGCTGAGATGGGGAACCGCTGAATTTTGGACTCGGCCGGTGACAAAATGTTCCACAGACACCCCATGCACAACTCCACCGGGGAAGGTGCCAGGAACGAATTCTTTTGGTAGATTTACACTACCTTGGTAGGCAGCTGAAAGGCACAAGAAAAGTTGTTGTACCTGCTTTCTGGGCTGAGATGGGGAACCGCTGAATTTTGGACTCGGCTGGTGACAAAATGTTCCAAACACACCCCATGCACAACTCCACCGGGGAAGCTGCCAGACAGGAGTTCTCCTGGTAGTTTTTACATTGCTCCGGTAGGCAGCTGAAAGGCACCACAAAAGTTGTTCTACCTGCTTTCTGGGCTGAGATGGGGAACCGCTGAATTTTGGACTCGGCCGGTGACAAAATGTTCCAAACACACCCCATGCACAACTCCACCGGGGAAGGTGCCAGACAGGAGTTCTCCTGGTAGTTTTTACATTGCTCCGGTAGGCATCTGAAAGACACCACAAAAGTTGTTCTACCTGCTTTCTGGGCTGAGATGGGGAAACGCTGAATTTTGGAGTCGGCTGGTGACAAAATGTTCCAAACACACCCCATGCACAACTCCACCGGGGAAGGTGCCAGACAGGAGTTCTCCTGGTAGTTTTTACACTACCTTGGTAGGCATCTGAAAGACACCACAAAAGTTGTTCTACCTGCTTTCTGGGCTGAGATGGGGAACAGCTGAATTTTGGACTCGGCTGGTGACAAAATGTTCCAAACACACCCCATGCACAACTCCACCGGGGAAGGTGCCAGACAGGAGTTCTCCTGGTAGTTTTTACATTGCTCCGGTAGGCATCTGAAAGACACCACAAAAGTTGTTCTACCTGCTTTCTGGGCTGAGATGGGGAACCGCTGAATTTTGGACTCGGCCGGTGACAAAATGTTCCAAACACACCCCATGCACAACACCACCGGGGAAGGTGCCAGACAGGAGTTCTCTTGGTAGTTTTTACACTACCTTGGTAGGCAGCTGAAAGGCACCACAAAACTTGTTCTACCTGCTTTCTGGGCTGAGATGGGGAATCGCTGAATTTTGGAGTCGGCTGGTGACAAAATGTTCCAAACACACCCCATGCACAACTCCACCACGGAAGGTGCCAGACAGGAGTTCTCCTGGTAGTTTTTACACTACCTTGGTAGGCATCTGAAAGACACCACAAAAGTTGTTCTACCTGCTTTCTGGGCTGAGATGGGGAATCGCTGAATTTTGGACTCGGCCGGTGACAAAATGTTCCAAACACACCCCATGCACAACTCCACCACGGAAGGTGCCAGACAGGAGTTCTCCTGGTAGTTTTTACACTACCTTGGTAGGCATCTGAAAGACACCACAAAAGTTGTTCTACCTGCTTTCTGGGCTGAGATGGGGAAACGCTGAATTTTGGAGTCGGCTGGTGACAAAATGTTCCAAACACACCCCATGCACAACTCCACCGGGGAAGGTGCCAGACAGGAGTTCTCCTGGTAGTTTTTACAGTACCTTGGTAGGCATCTGAAAGACACCACAAAAGTTGTTCTACCTGCTTTCTGGGCTGAGATGGTGAACAGCTGAATTTTGGACTCGGCTGGTGACAAAATGTTCCAAACACACCCCATGCACAACTCCACCGGGGAAGGTGCCAGACAGGAGTTCTCCTGGTAGTTTTTACATTGCTCCGGTAGGCATCTGAAAGACACCACAAAAGTTGTTCTACCTGCTTTGTGGGCTGAGATGGGGAAACGCTGAATTTTGGACTCGGCCGGTGACAAAATGTTCCACAGACACCCCATGCACAACTCCACCGGGGAAGGTGCCAGGAACGAATTCTTTTGGTAGATTTACACTACCTTGGTAGGCAGCTGAAAGACACCACAAAAGTTGTTCTACCTGCTTTCTGGGCTGAGATGGGGAACCGCTGAATTTTGGACTCGGCTGGTGACAAAATGTTCCAAACACACCCCCTGCACAACTCCACCGGGGAAGGTGCCAGACAGGAGTTCTCCTGGTAGTTTTTACATTGCTCCGGTAGGCAGCTGAAAGGCACCACAAAAGTTGTTCTACCTGCTTTCTGGGCTGAGATGGGGAACCGCTGAATTTTGGACTCGGCCGGTGACAAAATGTTCCAAACACACCCCATGCACAACTCCACCGGGGAAGGTGCCAGACAGGAGTTCTCCTGGTAGTTTTTACATTGCTCCGGTAGGCATCTGAAAGACACCACAAAAGTTGTTCTACCTGCTTTCTGGGCTGAGATGGGGAAACGCTGAATTTTGGACTCGGCCGGTGACAAAATGTTCCAAACACACCCCATGCACAACTCCACCACGGAAGGTGCCAGACAGGAGTTCTCCTGGTAGTTTTTACACTACCTTGGTAGGCATCTGAAAGACACCACAAAAGTTGTTCTACCTGCTTTCTGGGCTGAGATGGGGAATCGCTGAATTTTGGAGTCGGCTGGTGACAAAATGTTCCAAACACACCCCATGCACAACTCCACCGGGGAAGGTGCCAGACAGGAGTTCTCCTGGTAGTTTTTACACTACCTTGGTAGGCATCTGAAAGACACCACAAAAGTTGTTCTACCTGCTTTCTGGGCTGAGATGGGGAACCGCTGAATTTTGGACTCGGCCGGTGACAAAATGTTCCAAACACACCCCATGCACAACACCACCGGGGAAGGTGCCAGACAGCAGTTCTCTTGGTAGTTTTTACACTACCTTGGTAGGCAGCTGAAAGGTACCACAAAAGTTGTTCTACCTGCTTTCTGGGCTGAGATGGGGAATCGCTGAATTTTGGACTCGGCCGGTGACAAAATGTTCCAAACACACCCCATGCACAACTCCACCGGGGAAGGTGCCAGACAGGAGTTCTCCTGGTAGTTTTTACACTACCTTGGTAGGCATCTGAAAGACACCACAAAAGTTGTTCTACCTGCTTTCTGGGCTGAGATGGGGAACAGCTGAATTTTGGACTTGGCTGGTGACAAAATGTTCCAAACACACCCCATGCACAACTCCACCGGGGAAGGTGCCAGACAGGAGTTCTCTTGGTAGTTTTTACACTACCTTGGTAGGCAGCTGAAAGGCACCACAAAAGTTGTTCTTCCTGCTTTCTGGGCTGAGATGGGGAACCGCTGAATTTTGGACTCGGCCGGTGACAAAATGTTCCAAACACACCCCATGCACAACTTCACCGGGGAAGGTGCCAGACAGGAGTTCTCCTGGTAGTTTTTACACTACCTTGGTAGGCATCTGAAAGACACCACAAAAGTTGTTCTACCTGCTTTCTGGGCTGAGATGGGGAACCGCTGAATTTTGGACTCGGCCGGTGACAAAATGTTCCAAACACACCCCCTGCACAACTCCACCGGGGAAGGTGCCAGACAGGAGTTCTCCTGGTAGTTTTTACATTGCTCCGGTAGGCATCTGAAAGACACCACAAAAGTTGTTCTACCTGCTTTCTGGGCTGAGATGGGGAATCGCTGAATTTTGGACTCGGCCGGTGACAAAATGTTCCAAACACACCCCATGCACAACTCCACCACGGAAGGTGCCAGACAGGAGTTCTCCTGGTAGTTTTTACACTACCTTGGTAGGCATCTGAAAGACACCACAAAAGTTGTTCTACCTGCTTTCTGGGCTGAGATGGGGAAACGCTGAATTTTGGAGTCGGCTGGTGACAAAATGTTCCAAACACACCCCATGCACAACTCCACCGGGGAAGGTGCCAGACAGGAGTTCTCCTGGTAGTTTTTACACTACCTTGGTAGGCATCTGAAAGACACCACAAAAGTTGTTCTACCTGCTTTCTGGGCTGAGATGGGGAAACGCTGAATTTTGGAGTCGGCTGGTGACAAAATGTTCCAAACACACCCCATGCACAACTCCACCGGGGAAGGTGCCAGACAGGAGTTCTCCTGGTAGTTTTTACATTGCTCCGGTAGGCATCTGAAAGACACCACAAAAGTTGTTCTACCTGCTTTGTGGGCTGAGATGGGGAACCGCTGAATTTTGGACTCGGCCGGTGACAAAATGTTCCACAGACACCCCATGCACAACTCCACCGGGGAAGGTGCCAGGAACGAATTCTTTTGGTAGATTTACACTACCTTGGTAGGCATCTGAAAGGCACAAGAAAAGTTGTTGTACCTGCTTTGTGGGCTGAGATGGGGAACCGCTGAATTTTGGACTCGGCTGGTGACAAAATGTTCCAAACACACCCCCTGCACAACTCCACCGGGGAAGGTGCCAGACAGGAGTTCTCCTGGTAGTTTTTACATTGCTCCGGTAGGCAGCTGAAAGGCACCACAAAAGTTGTTCTACCTGCTTTCTGGGCTGAGATGGGGAACCGCTGAATTTTGGACTCGGCCGGTGACAAAATGTTCCAAACACACCCCATGCACAACTCCACCGGGGAAGGTGCCAGACAGGAGTTCTCCTGGTAGTTTTTACATTGCTCCGGTAGGCATCTGAAAGACACCACAAAAGTTGTTCTACCTGCTTTCTGGGCTGAGATGGGGAAACGCTGAATTTTGGAGTCGGCTGGTGACAAAATGTTCCAAACACACCCCATGCACAACTCCACCGGGGAAGGTGCCAGACAGGAGTTCTCTTGGTAGTTTTTACACTACCTTGGTAGGCAGCTGAAAGGCACCACAAAAGTTGTTCTACCTGCTTTCTGGGCTGAGATGGGGAATCGCTGAATTTTGGACTCGGCCGGTGACAAAATGTTCCAAACACACCCCATGCACAACTCCACCGGGGAAGGTGCCAGACAGGAGTTCTCCTGGTAGTTTTTACACTACCTTGGTAGGCATCTGAAAGACACCACAAAAGTTGTTCTACCTGCTTTCTGGGCTGAGATGGGGAAACGCTGAATTTTGGACTCGGCCGGTGACAAAATGTTCCAAACACACCCCATGCACAACTCCACCGGGGAAGGTGCCAGACAGGAGTTCTCTTGGTAGTTTTTACACTACCTTGGTAGGCAGCTGAAAGGCACCACAAAAGTTGTTCTACCTGCTTTCTGGGCTGAGATAGGGAACCGCTGAATTTTGGACTCGGCTGGTGACAAAATGTTCCAAACACACTCCATGCACAACTCCACCACGGAAGGTGCCAGACAGGAGTTCTCCTGGTAGTTTTTACACTACCTTGGTAGGCAGCTGAAAGGCACCACAAAAGTTGTTCTACCTGCTTTCTGGGCTGAGATGGGGAACCGCTGAATTTTGGACTCGGCCGTTGACAAAATGTTCCAAACACACCCCATGCACAACTCCACCACGGAAGGTGCCAGACAGGAGTTCTCCTGGTAGTTTTTACACTACCTTGGTAGGCATCTGAAAGACACCACAAAAGTTGTTCTACCTGCTTTCTGGGCTGAGATGGGGAATCGCTGAATTTTGGACTCGGCCGGTGACAAAATGTTCCAAACACACCCCATGCACAACTCCACCACGGAAGGTGCCAGACAGGAGTTCTCCTGGTAGTTTTTACACTACCTTGGTAGGCATCTGAAAGACACCACAAAAGTTGTTCTACCTGCTTTCTGGGCTGAGATGGGGAAACGCTGAATTTTGGACTCGGCCGGTGACAAAATGTTCCAAACACACCCCATGCACAACTCCACCGGGGAAGGTGCCAGACAGGAGTTCTCCTGGTAGTTTTTACACTACCTTGGTAGGCATCTGAAAGACACCACAAAAGTTGTTCTTCCTGCTTTCTGGGCTGAGATGGGGAAACGCTGAATTTTGGACTCGGCTGGTGACAAAATGTTCCAAACACACCCCATGCACAACTCCACCGGGGAAGGTGCCAGACAGGAGTTCTCCTGGTAGTTTTTACACTACCTTGGTAGGCATCTGAAAGACACCACAAAAGTTGTTCTACCTGCTTTCTGGGCTGAGATGGGGAACCGCTGAATTTTGGACTCGGCCGGTGACAAAATGTTCCAAACACACCCCATGCACAACTCCACCGGGGAAGGTGCCAGGAACGAATTCTTTTGGTAGATTTACACTACCTTGGTAGGCAGCTGAAAGGCACAAGAAAAGTTGTTGTACCTGCTTTGTGGGCTGAGATGGGGAACCGCTGAATTTTGGACTCGGCTGGTGACAAAATGTTCCAAACACACCCCATGCACAACTCCACCGGGGAAGGTGCCAGACAGGAGTTCTCCTGGTAGTTTTTACACTACCTTGGTAGGCATCTGAAAGACACCACAAAAGTTGTTCTACCTGCTTTCTGGGCTGAGATGGGGAACCGCTGAATTTTGGACTCGGCTGGTGACAAAATGTTCCAAACACACCCCATGCACAACTCCACCACGGAAGGTGCCAGACAGGAGTTCTCCTGGTAGTTTTTACATTGCTCCGGTAGGCATCTGAAAGACACCACAAAAGTTGTTCTACCTGCTTTCTGGGCTGAGATGGGGAACAGCTGAATTTTGGACTCGGCCGGTGACAAAATGTTCCAAACACACCCCATGCACAACACCACAGGGGAAGGTGCCAGACAGGAGTTCTCTTGGTAGTTTTTACACTACCTTGGTAGGCAGCTGAAAGGTACCACAAAAGTTGTTCTACCTGCTTTGTGGGCTGAGATGGGGAACCGCTGAATTTTGGACTCGGCTGGTGACAAAATGTTCCAAACACACCCCCTGCACAACTCCACCGGGGAAGGTGCCAGACAGGAGTTCTCCTGGTAGTTTTTACATTGCTCCGGTAGGCAGCTGAAAGGCACCACAAAAGTTGTTCTACCTGCTTTCTGGGCTGAGATGGGGAACCGCTGAATTTTGGACTCGGCCGGTGACAAAATGTTCCAAACACACCCCCTGCACAACTCCACCGGGGAAGGTGCCAGACAGGAGTTCTCCTGGTAGTTTTTACATTGCTCCGGTAGGCATCTGAAAGACACCACAAAAGTTGTTCTACCTGCTTTCTGGGCTGAGATGGGGAATCGCTGAATTTTGGACTCGGCCGGTGACAAAATGTTCCAAACACACCCCATGCACAACTCCACCACGGAAGGTGCCAGACAGGAGTTCTCCTGGTAGTTTTTACACTACCTTGGTAGGCATCTGAAAGACACCACAAAAGTTGTTCTACCTGCTTTCTGGGCTGAGATGGGGAAACGCTGAATTTTGGACTCGGCTGGTGACAAAATGTTCCAAACACACCCCATGCACAACTCCACCGGGGAAGGTGCCAGACAGGAGTTCTCCTGGTAGTTTTTACACTACCTTGGTAGGCATCTGAAAGACACCACAAAAGTTGTTCTACCTGCTTTCTGGGCTGAGATGGGGAACAGCTGAATTTTGGACTCGGCTGGTGACAAAATGTTCCAAACACACCCCATGCACAACTCCACCACGGAAGGTGCCAGACAGGAGTTCTCCTGGTAGTTTTTACATTGCTCCGGTAGGCATCTGAAAGACACCACAAAAGTTGTTCTACCTGCTTTGTGGGCTGAGATGGGGAACCGCTGAATTTTGGACTCGGCCGGTGACAAAATGTTCCACAGACACCCCATGCACAACTCCACCGGGGAAGGTGCCAGACAGGAGTTCTCTTGGTAGTTTTTACACTACCTTGGTAGGCAGCTGAAAGGCACAAGAAAAGTTGTTGTACCTGCTTTGTGGGCTGAGATGGGGAACCGCTGAATTTTGGACTCGGCTGGTGACAAAATGTTCCAAACACACCCCCTGCACAACTCCACCGGGGAAGGTGCCAGACAGGAGTTCTCCTGGTAGTTTTTACATTGCTCCGGTAGGCAGCTGAAAGGCACCACAAAAGTTGTTCTACCTGCTTTCTGGGCTGAGATGGGGAACCGCTGAATTTTGGACTCGGCCGGTGACAAAATGTTCCAAACACACCCCCTGCACAACTCCACCGGGGAAGGTGCCAGACAGGAGTTCTCCTGGTAGTTTTTACATTGCTCCGGTAGGCATCTGAAAGACACCACAAAAGTTGTTCTACCTGCTTTCTGGGCTGAGATGGGGAACAGCTGAATTTTGGACTCGGCCGGTGACAAAATGTTCCAAACACACCCCATGCACAACACCACCGGGGAAGGTGCCAGACAGGAGTTCTCTTGGTAGTTTTTACACTACCTTGGTAGGCAGCTGAAAGGCACCACAAAAGTTGTTCTACCTGCTTTCTGGGCTGAGATGGGGAACCGCTGAATTTTGGACTCGGCTGGTGACAAAATGTTCCAAACACACCCCCTGCACAACTCCACCGGGGAAGGTGCCAGACAGGAGTTCTCCTGGTAGTTTTTACATTGCTCCGGTAGGCATCTGAAAGGCACCACAAAAGTTGTTCTACCTGCTTTGTGGGCTGAGATGGGGAACCGCTGAATTTTGGACTCGGCCGGTGACAAAATGTTCCAAACACACCCCCTGCACAACTCCACCGGGGAAGGTGCCAGACAGGAGTTCTCCTGGTAGTTTTTACATTGCTCCGGTAGGCATCTGAAAGACACCACAAAAGTTGTTCTACCTGCTTTCTGGGCTGAGATGGGGAACCGCTGAATTTTGGACTCGGCCGGTGACAAAATGTTCCAAACACACCCCATGCACAACTCCACCACGGAAGGTGCCAGACAGGAGTTCTCCTGGTAGTTTTTACATTGCTCCGGTAGGCATCTGAAAGACACCACAAAAGTTGTTCTACCTGCTTTCTGGGCTGAGATGGGGAACAGCTGAATTTTGGACTCGGCCGGTGACAAAATGTTCCAAACACACCCCATGCACAACACCACCGGGGAAGGTGCCAGACAGGAGTTCTCTTGGTAGTTTTTACACTACCTTGGTAGGCAGCTGAAAGGCACAAGAAAAGTTGTTGTACCTGCTTTGTGGGCTGAGATGGGGAACCGCTGAATTTTGGACTCGGCTGGTGACAAAATGTTCCAAACACACCCCCTGCACAACTCCACCACGGAAGGTGCCAGACAGGAGTTCTCCTGGTAGTTTTTACACTACCTTGGTAGGCATCTGAAAGACACCACAAAAGTTGTTCTACCTGCTTTCTGGGCTGAGATGGGGAAACGCTGAATTTTGGAGTCGGCTGGTGACAAAATGTTCCAAACACACCCCATGCACAACTCCACCGGGGAAGGTGCCAGACAGGAGTTCTCCTGGTAGTTTTTACACTACCTTGGTAGGCATCTGAAAGACACCACAAAAGTTGTTCTACCTGCTTTCTGGGCTGAGATGGGGAACAGCTGAATTTTGGACTCGGCTGGTGACAAAATGTTCCAAACACACCCCATGCACAACTCCACCGGGGAAGGTGCCAGACAGGAGTTCTCCTGGTAGTTTTTACATTGCTCCGGTAGGCATCTGAAAGACACCACAAAAGTTGTTCTACCTGCTTTGTGGGCTGAGATGGGGAACCGCTGAATTTTGGACTCGGCCGGTGACAAAATGTTCCACAGACACCCCATGCACAACTCCACCGGGGAAGGTGCCAGGAACGAATTCTTTTGGTAGATTTACACTACCTTGGTAGGCATCTGAAAGGCACAAGAAAAGTTGTTGTACCTGCTTTGTGGGCTGAGATGGGGAACCGCTGAATTTTGGACTCGGCTGGTGACAAAATGTTCCAAACACACCCCATGCACAACTCCACCGGGGAAGGTGCCAGACAGGAGTTCTCCTGGTAGTTTTTACACTACCTTGGTAGGCATCTGAAAGACACCACAAAAGTTGTTCTACCTGCTTTCTGGGCTGAGATGGGGAATCGCTGAATTTTGGACTCGGCCGGTGACAAAATGTTCCAAACACACCCCATGCACAACTCCACCACGGAAGGTGCCAGACAGGAGTTCTCCTGGTAGTTTTTACACTACCTTGGTAGGCATCTGAAAGACACCACAAAAGTTGTTCTACCTGCTTTCTGGGCTGAGATGGGGAAACGCTGAATTTTGGAGTCGGCTGGTGACAAAATGTTCCAAACACACCCCATGCACAACTCCACCGGGGAAGGTGCCAGACAGGAGTTCTCCTGGTAGTTTTTACACTACCTTGGTAGGCATCTGAAAGACACCACAAAAGTTGTTCTACCTGCTTTCTGGGCTGAGATGGGGAACAGCTGAATTTTGGACTCGGCCGGTGACAAAATGTTCCAAACACACCCCATGCACAACACCACCGGGGAAGGTGCCAGACAGGAGTTCTCTTGGTAGTTTTTACACTACCTTGGTAGGCAGCTGAAAGGTACCACAAAAGTTGTTCTACCTGCTTTCTGGGCTGAGATGGGGAACCGCTGAATTTTGGACTCGGCTGGTGACAAAATGTTCCAAACACACCCCCTGCACAACTCCACCGGGGAAGGTGCCAGACAGGAGTTCTCCTGGTAGTTTTTACATTGCTCCGGTAGGCAGCTGAAAGGCACCACAAAAGTTGTTCTACCTGCTTTCTGGGCTGAGATGGGGAACCGCTGAATTTTGGACTCGGCCGGTGACAAAATGTTCCAAACACACCCCCTGCACAACTCCACCGGGGAAGGTGCCAGACAGGAGTTCTCCTGGTAGTTTTTACATTGCTCCGGTAGGCATCTGAAAGACACCACAAAAGTTGTTCTACCTGCTTTCTGGGCTGAGATGGGGAACAGCTGAATTTTGGACTCGGCCGGTGACAAAATGTTCCAAACACACCCCATGCACAACACCACCGGGGAAGGTGCCAGACAGGAGTTCTCTTGGTAGTTTTTACACTACCTTGGTAGGCAGCTGAAAGGCACAAGAAAAGTTGTTGTACCTGCTTTGTGGGCTGAGATGGGGAACCGCTGAATTTTGGACTCGGCTGGTGACAAAATGTTCCAAACACACCCCCTGCACAACTCCACCGGGGAAGGTGCCAGACAGGAGTTCTCCTGGTAGTTTTTACATTGCTCCGGTAGGCAGCTGAAAGGCACCACAAAAGTTGTTCTACCTGCTTTCTGGGCTGAGATGGGGAACCGCTGAATTTTGGACTCGGCCGGTGACAAAATGTTCCAAACACACCCCCTGCACAACTCCACCGGGGAAGGTGCCAGACAGGAGTTCTCCTGGTAGTTTTTACATTGCTCCGGTAGGCATCTGAAAGACACCACAAAAGTTGTTCTACCTGCTTTCTGGGCTGAGATGGGGAATCGCTGAATTTTGGACTCGGCCGGTGACAAAATGTTCCAAACACACCCCATGCACAACTCCACCACGGAAGGTGCCAGACAGGAGTTCTCCTGGTAGTTTTTACACTACCTTGGTAGGCATCTGAAAGACACCACAAAAGTTGTTCTACCTGCTTTCTGGGCTGAGATGGGGAAACGCTGAATTTTGGAGTCGGCTGGTGACAAAATGTTCCAAACACACCCCATGCACAACTCCACCGGGGAAGGTGCCAGACAGGAGTTCTCCTGGTAGTTTTTACACTACCTTGGTAGGCATCTGAAAGACACCACAAAAGTTGTTCTACCTGCTTTCTGGGCTGAGATGGGGAACAGCTGAATTTTGGACTCGGCTGGTGACAAAATGTTCCAAACACACCCCATGCACAACTCCACCGGGGAAGGTGCCAGACAGGAGTTCTCCTGGTAGTTTTTACATTGCTCCGGTAGGCATCTGAAAGACACCACAAAAGTTGTTCTACCTGCTTTGTGGGCTGAGATGGGGAACCGCTGAATTTTGGACTCGGCCGGTGACAAAATGTTCCACAGACACCCCATGCACAACTCCACCGGGGAAGGTGCCAGGAACGAATTCTTTTGGTAGATTTACACTACCTTGGTAGGCATCTGAAAGGCACAAGAAAAGTTGTTGTACCTGCTTTGTGGGCTGAGATGGGGAACCGCTGAATTTTGGACTCGGCTGGTGACAAAATGTTCCAAACACACCCCATGCACAACTCCACCGGGGAAGGTGCCAGACAGGAGTTCTCCTGGTAGTTTTTACACTACCTTGGTAGGCATCTGAAAGACACCACAAAAGTTGTTCTACCTGCTTTCTGGGCTGAGATGGGGAATCGCTGAATTTTGGACTCGGCCGGTGACAAAATGTTCCAAACACACCCCATGCACAACTCCACCGGGGAAGGTGCCAGACAGGAGTTCTCCTGGTAGTTTTTACACTACCTTGGTAGGCATCTGAAAGACACCACAAAAGTTGTTCTACCTGCTTTCTGGGCTGAGATGGGGAAACGCTGAATTTTGGAGTCGGCTGGTGACAAAATGTTCCAAACACACCCCATGCACAACTCCACCGGGGAAGGTGCCAGACAGGAGTTCTCCTGGTAGTTTTTACACTACCTTGGTAGGCATCTGAAAGACACCACAAAAGTTGTTCTACCTGCTTTCTGGGCTGAGATGGGGAACAGCTGAATTTTGGACTCGGCTGGTGACAAAATGTTCCAAACACACCCCATGCACAACTCCACCGGGGAAGGTGCCAGACAGGAGTTCTCCTGGTAGTTTTTACATTGCTCCGGTAGGCATCTGAAAGACACCACAAAAGTTGTTCTACCTGCTTTCTGGGCTGAGATGGGGAACAGCTGAATTTTGGACTCGGCCGGTGACAAAATGTTCCAAACACACCCCATGCACAACACCACCGGGGAAGGTGCCAGACAGGAGTTCTCTTGGTAGTTTTTACACTACCTTGGTAGGCAGCTGAAAGGTACCACAAAAGTTGTTCTACCTGCTTTCTGGGCTGAGATGGGGAACCGCTGAATTTTGGACTCGGCTGGTGACAAAATGTTCCAAACACACCCCCTGCACAACTCCACCGGGGAAGGTGCCAGACAGGAGTTCTCCTGGTAGTTTTTACATTGCTCCGGTAGGCAGCTGAAAGGCACCACAAAAGTTGTTCTACCTGCTTTCTGGGCTGAGATGGGGAACCGCTGAATTTTGGACTCGGCCGGTGACAAAATGTTCCAAACACACCCCCTGCACAACTCCACCGGGGAAGGTGCCAGACAGGAGTTCTCCTGGTAGTTTTTACATTGCTCCGGTAGGCATCTGAAAGACACCACAAAAGTTGTTCTACCTGCTTTCTGGGCTGAGATGGGGAACAGCTGAATTTTGGACTCGGCCGGTGACAAAATGTTCCAAACACACCCCATGCACAACACCACCGGGGAAGGTGCCAGACAGGAGTTCTCTTGGTAGTTTTTACACTACCTTGGTAGGCAGCTGAAAGGTACCACAAAAGTTGTTCTACCTGCTTTCTGGGCTGAGATAGGGAACCGCTGAATTTTGGACTCGGCTGGTGACAAAATGTTCCAAAAACACCCCCTGCACAACTCCACCGGGGAAGGTGCCAGACAGGAGTTCTCCTGGTAGTTTTTACATTGCTCCGGTAGGCATCTGAAAGACACCACAAAAGTTGTTCTACCTGCTTTCTGGGCTGAGATGGGGAACCGCTGAATTTTGGACTCGGCCGGTGACAAAATGTTCCAAACACACCCCATGCACAACTCCACCGGGGAAGGTGCCAGACAGGAGTTCTCCTGGTAGTTTTTACACTACCTTGGTAGGCATTTGAAAGACACCACAAAAGTTGTTCTACCTGCTTTCTGGGCTGAGATGGGGAATCGCTGAATTTTGGACTCGGCCGGTGACAAAATGTTCCAAACACACCCCATGCACAACTCCACCGGGGAAGGTGCCAGACAGGAGTTCTCCTGGTAGTTTTTACATTGCTCCGGTAGGCATCTGAAAGACACCACAAAAGTTGTTCTACCTGCTTTCTGGGCTGAGATGGGGAAACGCTGAATTTTGGACTCGGCTGGTGACAAAATGTTCCAAACACACCCCATGCACAACTCCACCGGGGAAGGTGCCAGACAGGAGTTCTCCTGGTAGTTTTTACACTGCCTTTGTAGGCATCTGAAAGACACCACAAAAGTTGTTCTACCTGCTTTCTGGGCTGAGATGGGGAATCGCTGAATTTTGGACTCGGCCGGTGACAAAATGTTCCAAACACACCCCATGCACAACTCCACCGGGGAAGGTGCCAGACAGGAGTTCTCCTGGTAGTTTTTACATTGCTCCGGTAGGCATCTGAAAGACACCACAAAAGTTGTTCTACCTGCTTTCTGGGCTGAGATGGGGAACCGCTGAATTTTGGACTCGGCTGGTGACAAAATGTTCCAAACACACCCCCTGCACAACTCCACCGGGGAAGGTGCCAGACAGGAGTTCTCCTGGTAGTTTTTACATTGCTCCGGTAGGCATCTGAAAGACACCACAAAAGTTGTTCTACCTGCTTTCTGGGCTGAGATGGGGAACCGCTGAATTTTGGAGTCGGCCGTTGACAAAATGTTCCAAACACACCCCATGCACAACTCCACCGGGGAAGGTGCCAGACAGGAGTTCTCCTGGTAGTTTTTACACTACCTTGGTAGGCATCTGAAAGACACCACAAAAGTTGTTCTACCTGCTTTCTGGGCTGAGATGGGGAATCGCTGAATTTTGGACTCGGCCGGTGACAAAATGTTCCAAACACACCCCATGCACAACTCCACCACGGAAGGTGCCAGACAGGAGTTCTCCTGGTAGTTTTTACACTACCTTGGTAGGCATCTGAAAGACACCACAAAAGTTGTTCTACCTGCTTTCTGGGCTGAGATGGGGAAACGCTGAATTTTGGAGTCGGCTGGTGACAAAATGTTCCAAACACACCCCATGCACAACTCCACCGGGGAAGGTGCCAGACAGGAGTTCTCCTGGTAGTTTTTACACTACCTTGGTAGGCATCTGAAAGACACCACAAAAGTTGTTCTACCTGCTTTCTGGGCTGAGATGGGGAACAGCTGAATTTTGGACTCGGCTGGTGACAAAATGTTCCAAACACACCCCATGCACAACTCCACCGGGGAAGGTGCCAGACAGGAGTTCTCCTGGTAGTTTTTACATTGCTCCGGTAGGCATCTGAAAGACACCACAAAAGTTGTTCTACCTGCTTTCTGGGCTGAGATGGGGAACAGCTGAATTTTGGACTCGGCCGGTGACAAAATGTTCCAAACACACCCCATGCACAACACCACCGGGGAAGGTGCCAGACAGGAGTTCTCTTGGTAGTTTTTACACTACCTTGGTAGGCAGCTGAAAGGTACCACAAAAGTTGTTCTACCTGCTTTCTGGGCTGAGATGGGGAACCGCTGAATTTTGGACTCGGCTGGTGACAAAATGTTCCAAACACACCCCCTGCACAACTCCACCGGGGAAGGTGCCAGACAGGAGTTCTCCTGGTAGTTTTTACACTACCTTGGTAGGCATTTGAAAGGCACCACAAAAGTTGTTCTACCTGCTTTCTGGGCTGAGATGGGGAACCGCTGAATTTTGGACTCGGCCGGTGACAAAATGTTCCAAACACACCCCCTGCACAACTCCACCGGGGAAGGTGCCAGACAGGAGTTCTCCTGGTAGTTTTTACATTGCTCCGGTAGGCATCTGAAAGACACCACAAAAGTTGTTCTACCTGCTTTCTGGGCTGAGATGGGGAACAGCTGAATTTTGGACTCGGCCGGTGACAAAATGTTCCAAACACACCCCATGCACAACACCACCGGGGAAGGTGCCAGACAGGAGTTCTCTTGGTAGTTTTTACACTACCTTGGTAGGCAGCTGAAAGGCACCACAAAAGTTGTTCTACCTGCTTTCTGGGCTGAGATGGGGAACCGCTGAATTTTGGACTCGGCTGGTGACAAAATGTTCCAAACACACCCCCTGCACAACTCCACCGGGGAAGGTGCCAGACAGGAGTTCTCCTGGTAGTTTTTACATTGCTCCGGTAGGCAGCTGAAAGGCACCACAAAAGTTGTTCTACCTGCTTTGTGGGCTGAGATGGGGAACCGCTGAATTTTGGACTCGGCCGGTGACAAAATGTTCCAAACACACCCCCTGCACAACTCCACCGGGGAAGGTGCCAGACAGGAGTTCTCCTGGTAGTTTTTACATTGCTCCGGTAGGCATCTGAAAGACACCACAAAAGTTGTTCTACCTGCTTTCTGGGCTGAGATGGGGAATCGCTGAATTTTGGACTCGGCCGGTGACAAAATGTTCCAAACACACCCCATGCACAACTCCACCACGGAAGGTGCCAGACAGGAGTTCTCCTGGTAGTTTTTACACTACCTTGGTAGGCATCTGAAAGACACCACAAAAGTTGTTCTACCTGCTTTCTGGGCTGAGATGGGGAAACGCTGAATTTTGGAGTCGGCTGGTGACAAAATGTTCCAAACACACCCCATGCACAACTCCACCGGGGAAGGTGCCAGACAGGAGTTCTCCTGGTAGTTTTTACACTACCTTGGTAGGCATCTGAAAGACACCACAAAAGTTGTTCTACCTGCTTTCTGGGCTGAGATGGGGAACAGCTGAATTTTGGACTCGGCTGGTGACAAAATGTTCCAAACACACCCCATGCACAACTCCACCGGGGAAGGTGCCAGACAGGAGTTCTCCTGGTAGTTTTTACATTGCTCCGGTAGGCATCTGAAAGACACCACAAAAGTTGTTCTACCTGCTTTGTGGGCTGAGATGGGGAACCGCTGAATTTTGGACTCGGCCGGTGACAAAATGTTCCACAGACACCCCATGCACAACTCCACCGGGGAAGGTGCCAGGAACGAATTCTTTTGGTAGATTTACACTACCTTGGTAGGCATCTGAAAGGCACAAGAAAAGTTGTTGTACCTGCTTTGTGGGCTGAGATGGGGAACCGCTGAATTTTGGACTCGGCTGGTGACAAAATGTTCCAAACACACCCCATGCACAACTCCACCGGGGAAGGTGCCAGACAGGAGTTCTCCTGGTAGTTTTTACACTACCTTGGTAGGCATCTGAAAGACACCACAAAAGTTGTTCTACCTGCTTTCTGGGCTGAGATGGGGAATCGCTGAATTTTGGACTCGGCCGGTGACAAAATGTTCCAAACACACCCCATGCACAACTCCACCGGGGAAGGTGCCAGACAGGAGTTCTCCTGGTAGTTTTTACAGTACCTTGGTAGGCATCTGAAAGACACCACAAAAGTTGTTCTACCTGCTTTCTGGGCTGAGATGGGGAAACGCTGAATTTTGGAGTCGGCTGGTGACAAAATGTTCCAAACACACCCCATGCACAACTCCACCGGGGAAGGTGCCAGACAGGAGTTCTCCTGGTAGTTTTTACACTACCTTGGTAGGCATCTGAAAGACACCACAAAAGTTGTTCTACCTGCTTTCTGGGCTGAGATGGGGAACAGCTGAATTTTGGACTCGGCTGGTGACAAAATGTTCCAAACACACCCCATGCACAACTCCACCGGGGAAGGTGCCAGACAGGAGTTCTCCTGGTAGTTTTTACATTGCTCCGGTAGGCATCTGAAAGACACCACAAAAGTTGTTCTACCTGCTTTCTGGGCTGAGATGGGGAACAGCTGAATTTTGGACTCGGCCGGTGACAAAATGTTCCAAACACACCCCATGCACAACACCACCGGGGAAGGTGCCAGACAGGAGTTCTCTTGGTAGTTTTTACACTACCTTGGTAGGCAGCTGAAAGGCACCACAAAAGTTGTTCTACCTGCTTTCTGGGCTGAGATGGGGAACCGCTGAATTTTGGACTCGGCTGGTGACAAAATGTTCCAAACACACCCCCTGCACAACTCCACCGGGGAAGGTGCCAGACAGGAGTTCTCCTGGTAGTTTTTACATTGCTCCGGTAGGCAGCTGAAAGGCACCACAAAAGTTGTTCTACCTGCTTTGTGGGCTGAGATGGGGAACCGCTGAATTTTGGACTCGGCCGGTGACAAAATGTTCCAAACACACCCCCTGCACAACTCCACCGGGGAAGGTGCCAGACAGGAGTTCTCCTGGTAGTTTTTACATTGCTCCGGTAGGCATCTGAAAGACACCACAAAAGTTGTTCTACCTGCTTTCTGGGCTGAGATGGGGAATCGCTGAATTTTGGACTCGGCCGGTGACAAAATGTTCCAAACACACCCCATGCACAACTCCACCACGGAAGGTGCCAGACAGGAGTTCTCCTGGTAGTTTTTACACTACCTTGGTAGGCATCTGAAAGACACCACAAAAGTTGTTCTACCTGCTTTCTGGGCTGAGATGGGGAAACGCTGAATTTTGGAGTCGGCTGGTGACAAAATGTTCCAAACACACCCCATGCACAACTCCACCGGGGAAGGTGCCAGACAGGAGTTCTTCTGGTAGTTTTTACACTACCTTGGTAGGCATCTGAAAGACACCACAAAAGTTGTTCTACCTGCTTTCTGGGCTGAGATGGGGAACAGCTGAATTTTGGACTCGGCTGGTGACAAAATGTTCCAAACACACCCCATGCACAACTCCACCGGGGAAGGTGCCAGACAGGAGTTCTCCTGGTAGTTTTTACATTGCTCCGGTAGGCATCTGAAAGACACCACAAAAGTTGTTCTACCTGCTTTGTGGGCTGAGATGGGGAACCGCTGAATTTTGGACTCGGCCGGTGACAAAATGTTCCACAGACACCCCATGCACAACTCCACCGGGGAAGGTGCCAGGAACGAATTCTTTTGGTAGATTTACACTACCTTGGTAGGCATCTGAAAGGCACAAGAAAAGTTGTTGTACCTGCTTTGTGGGCTGAGATGGGGAACCGCTGAATTTTGGACTCGGCTGGTGACAAAATGTTCCAAACACACCCCATGCACAACTCCACCGGGGAAGGTGCCAGACAGGAGTTCTCCTGGTAGTTTTTACACTACCTTGGTAGGCATCTGAAAGACACCACAAAAGTTGTTCTACCTGCTTTCTGGGCTGAGATGGGGAATCGCTGAATTTTGGACTCGGCCGGTGACAAAATGTTCCAAACACACCCCATGCACAACTCCACCGGGGAAGGTGCCAGACAGGAGTTCTCCTGGTAGTTTTTACAGTACCTTGGTAGGCATCTGAAAGACACCACAAAAGTTGTTCTACCTGCTTTCTGGGCTGAGATGGGGAAACGCTGAATTTTGGAGTCGGCTGGTGACAAAATGTTCCAAACACACCCCATGCACAACTCCACCGGGGAAGGTGCCAGACAGGAGTTCTCCTGGTAGTTTTTACACTACCTTGGTAGGCATCTGAAAGACACCACAAAAGTTGTTCTACCTGCTTTCTGGGCTGAGATGGGAAACAGCTGAATTTTGGACTCGGCTGGTGACAAAATGTTCCAAACACACCCCATGCACAACTCCACCGGGGAAGGTGCCAGACAGGAGTTCTCCTGGTAGTTTTTACATTGCTCCGGTAGGCATCTGAAAGACACCACAAAAGTTGTTCTACCTGCTTTCTGGGCTGAGATGGGGAACAGCTGAATTTTGGACTCGGCCGGTGACAAAATGTTCCAAACACACCCCATGCACAACACCACCGGGGAAGGTGCCAGACAGGAGTTCTCTTGGTAGTTTTTACACTACCTTGGTAGGCAGCTGAAAGGTACCACAAAAGTTGTTCTACCTGCTTTCTGGGCTGAGATGGGGAACCGCTGAATTTTGGACTCGGCTGGTGACAAAATGTTCCAAACACACCCCCTGCACAACTCCACCGGGGAAGGTGCCAGACAGGAGTTCTCCTGGTAGTTTTTACATTGCTCCGGTAGGCAGCTGAAAGGCACCACAAAAGTTGTTCTACCTGCTTTCTGGGCTGAGATGGGGAACCGCTGAATTTTGGACTCGGCTGGTGACAAAATGTTCCAAACACACCCCCTGCACAACTCCACCGGGGAAGGTGCCAGACAGGAGTTCTCCTGGTAGTTTTTACATTGCTCCGGTAGGCATCTGAAAGACACCACAAAAGTTGTTCTACCTGCTTTCTGGGCTGAGATGGGGAACAGCTGAATTTTGGACTCGGCCGGTGACAAAATGTTCCAAACACACCCCATGCACAACACCACCGGGGAAGGTGCCAGACAGGAGTTCTCTTGGTAGTTTTTACACTACCTTGGTAGGCAGCTGAAAGGTACCACAAAAGTTGTTCTACCTGCTTTCTGGGCTGAGATAGGGAACCGCTGAATTTTGGACTCGGCTGGTGACAAAATGTTCCAAAAACACCCCCTGCACAACTCCACCGGGGAAGGTGCCAGACAGGAGTTCTCCTGGTAGTTTTTACATTGCTCCGGTAGGCATCTGAAAGACACCACAAAAGTTGTTCTACCTGCTTTCTGGGCTGAGATGGGGAACCGCTGAATTTTGGACTCGGCTGGTGACAAAATGTTCCAAACACACCCCATGCACAACTCCACCGGGGAAGGTGCCAGACAGGAGTTCTCCTGGTAGTTTTTACACTACCTTTGTAGGCATCTGAAAGACACCACAAAAGTTGTTCTACCTGCTTTCTGGGCTGAGATGGGGAATCGCTGAATTTTGGACTCGGCCGGTGACAAAATGTTCCAAACACACCCCATGCACAACTCCACCGGGGAAGGTGCCAGACAGGAGTTCTCCTGGTAGTTTTTACATTGCTCCGGTAGGCATCTGAAAGACACCACAAAAGTTGTTCTACCTGCTTTCTGGGCTGAGATGGGGAAACGCTGAATTTTGGACTCGGCTGGTGACAAAATGTTCCAAACACACCCCATGCACAACTCCACCGGGGAAGGTGCCAGACAGGAGTTCTCCTGGTAGTTTTTACACTGCCTTTGTAGGCATCTGAAAGACACCACAAAAGTTGTTCTACCTGCTTTCTGGGCTGAGATGGGGAATCGCTGAATTTTGGACTCGGCCGGTGACAAAATGTTCCAAACACACCCCATGCACAACTCCACCGGGGAAGGTGCCAGACAGGAGTTCTCCTGGTAGTTTTTACATTGCTCCGGTAGGCATCTGAAAGACACCACAAAAGTTGTTCTACCTGCTTTCTGGGCTGAGATGGGGAACCGCTGAATTTTGGACTCGGCTGGTGACAAAATGTTCCAAACACACCCCCTGCACAACTCCACCGGGGAAGGTGCCAGACAGGAGTTCTCCTGGTAGTTTTTACATTGCTCCGGTAGGCATCTGAAAGACACCACAAAAGTTGTTCTACCTGCTTTCTGGGCTGAGATGGGGAACCGCTGAATTTTGGAGTCGGCCGTTGACAAAATGTTCCAAACACACCCCATGCACAACTCCACCGGGGAAGGTGCCAGACAGGAGTTCTCCTGGTAGTTTTTACACTACCTTGGTAGGCATCTGAAAGACACCACAAAAGTTGTTCTACCTGCTTTCTGGGCTGAGATGGGGAATCGCTGAATTTTGGACTCGGCCGGTGACAAAATGTTCCAAACACACCCCATGCACAACTCCACCACGGAAGGTGCCAGACAGGAGTTCTCCTGGTAGTTTTTACACTACCTTGGTAGGCATCTGAAAGACACCACAAAAGTTGTTCTACCTGCTTTCTGGGCTGAGATGGGGAAACGCTGAATTTTGGAGTCGGCTGGTGACAAAATGTTCCAAACACACCCCATGCACAACTCCACCGGGGAAGGTGCCAGACAGGAGTTCTCCTGGTAGTTTTTACACTACCTTGGTAGGCATCTGAAAGACACCACAAAAGTTGTTCTACCTGCTTTCTGGGCTGAGATGGGGAACAGCTGAATTTTGGACTCGGCTGGTGACAAAATGTTCCAAACACACCCCATGCACAACTCCACCGGGGAAGGTGCCAGACAGGAGTTCTCCTGGTAGTTTTTACATTGCTCCGGTAGGCATCTGAAAGACACCACAAAAGTTGTTCTACCTGCTTTGTGGGCTGAGATGGGGAACCGCTGAATTTTGGACTCGGCCGGTGACAAAATGTTCCACAGACACCCCATGCACAACTCCACCGGGGAAGGTGCCAGGAACGAATTCTTTTGGTAGATTTACACTACCTTGGTAGGCAGCTGAAAGACACCACAAAAGTTGTTGTACCTGCTTTCTGGGCTGAGATGGGGAACCGCTGAATTTTGGAGTCGGCTGGTGACAAAATGTTCCAAACACACCCCCTGCACAACTCCACCGGGGAAGGTGCCAGACAGGAGTTCTCCTGGTAGTTTTTACATTGCTCCAGTAGGCATCTGAAAGACACCACAAAAGTTGTTCTACCTGCTTTCTGGGCTGAGATGGGGAACCGCTGAATTTTGGACTCGGCCGGTGACAAAATGTTCCAAACACACCCCATGCACAACTCCACCGGGGAAGGTGCCAGACAGGAGTTCTCCTGGTAGTTTTTACACTGCCTTTGTAGGCATCTGAAAGACACCACAAAAGTTGTTCTACCTGCTTTCTGGGCTGAGATGGGGAATCGCTGAATTTTGGACTCGGCCGGTGACAAAATGTTCCAAACACACCCCATGCACAACTCCACCGGGGAAGGTGCCAGACAGGAGTTCTCCTGGTAGTTTTTACATTGCTCCGGTAGGCATCTGAAAGACACCACAAAAGTTGTTCTACCTGCTTTCTGGGCTGAGATGGGGAACCGCTGAATTTTGGACTCGGCTGGTGACAAAATGTTCCAAACACACCCCATGCACAACTCCACCGGGGAAGGTGCCAGACAGGAGTTCTCCTGGTAGTTTTTACATTGCTCCGGTAGGCATCTGAAAGACACCACAAAAGTTGTTCTACCTGCTTTCTGGGCTGAGATGGGGAATCGCTGAATTTTGGAGTCGGCTGGTGACAAAATGTTCCAAACACACCCCATGCACAACTCCACCGGGGAAGGTGCCAGGAACGAATTCTTTTGGTAGATTTACACTACCTTGGTAGGCAGCTGAAAGGCACAAGAAAAGTTGTTGTACCTGCTTTGTGGGCTGAGATGGGGAACCGCTGAATTTTGGAGTCGGCTGGTGACAAAATGTTCCAAACACACCCCATGCACAACTCCACCACGGAAGGTGCCAGACAGGAGTTCTCCTGGTAGTTTTTACATTGCTCCGGTAGGCATCTGAAAGACACCACAAAAGTTGTTCTACCTGCTTTCTGGGCTGAGATGGGGAACCGCTGAATTTTGGAGTCGGCCGTTGACAAAATGTTCCAAACACACCCCATGCACAACTCCACCGGGGAAGGTGCCAGACAGGAGTTCTCCTGGTAGTTTTTACACTACCTTGGTAGGCATCTGAAAGACACCACAAAAGTTGTTCTACCTGCTTTCTGGGCTGAGATGGGGAATCGCTGAATTTTGGACTCGGCCGGTGACAAAATGTTCCAAACACACCCCCTGCACAACTCCACCGGGGAAGGTGCCAGACAGGAGTTCTCCTGGTAGTTTTTACACTACCTTGGTAGGCATCTGAAAGACACCACAAAAGTTGTTCTACCTGCTTTCTGGGCTGAGATGGGGAAACGCTGAATTTTGGAGTCGGCTGGTGACAAAATGTTCCAAACACACCCCATGCACAACTCCACCGGGGAAGGTGCCAGACAGGAGTTCTCCTGGTAGTTTTTACACTACCTTGGTAGGCATCTGAAAGACACCACAAAAGTTGTTCTACCTGCTTTCTGGGCTGAGATGGGGAACCGCTGAATTTTGGAGTCGGCTGGTGGCAAAATGTTCCAAACACACCCCATGCACAACTCCACCGGGGAAGGTGCCAGACAGGAGTTCTCCTGGTAGTTTTTACATTGCTCCGGTAGGCATCTGAAAGACACCACAAAAGTTGTTCTACCTGCTTTGTGGGCTGAGATGGGGAACCGCTGAATTTTGGACTCGGCCGGTGACAAAATGTTCCAAACACACCCCATGCACAACTCCACCGGGGAAGGTGCCAGGAACGAATTCTTTTGGTAGATTTACACTACCTTGGTAGGCAGCTGAAAGGCACAAGAAAAGTTGTTGTACCTGCTTTGTGGGCTGAGATGGGGAACCGCTGAATTTTGGAGTCGGCTGGTGACAAAATGTTCCAAACACACCCCCTGCACAACTCCACCGGGGAAGGTGCCAGACAGGAGTTCTCCTGGTAGTTTTTACATTGCTCCGGTAGGCATCTGAAAGACACCACAAAAGTTGTTCTACCTGCTTTCTGGGCTGAGATGGGGAACCGCTGAATTTTGGACTCGGCCGGTGACAAAATGTTCCAAACACACCCCATGCACAACTCCACCGGGGAAGGTGCCAGACAGGAGTTCTCCTGGTAGTTTTTACACTGCCTTTGTAGGCATCTGAAAGACACCACAAAAGTTGTTCTACCTGCTTTCTGGGCTGAGATGGGGAATCGCTGAATTTTGGACTCGGCCGGTGACAAAATGTTCCAAACACACCCCATGCACAACTCCACCGGGGAAGGTGCCAGACAGGAGTTCTCTTGGTAGTTTTTACATTGCTCCGGTAGGCATCTGAAAGACACCACAAAAGTTGTTCTACCTGCTTTGTGGGCTGAGATGGGGAACCGCTGAATTTTGGACTCGGCTGGTGACAAAATGTTCCAAACACACCCCATGCACAACTCCACCGGGGAAGGTGCCAGACAGGAGTTCTCCTGGTAGTTTTTACACTGCCTTTGTAGGCATCTGAAAGACACCACAAAAGTTGTTCTACCTGCTTTCTGGGCTGAGATGGGGAATCGCTGAATTTTGGACTCGGCCGGTGACAAAATGTTCCAAACACACCCCATGCACAACTCCACCGGGGAAGGTGCCAGACAGGAGTTCTCCTGGTAGTTTTTACATTGCTCCGGTAGGCATCTGAAAGACACCACAAAAGTTGTTCTACCTGCTTTCTGGGCTGAGATGGGGAATCGCTGAATTTTGGAGTCGGCTGGTGACAAAATGTTCCAAACACACCCCATGCACAACTCCACCGGGGAAGGTGCCAGGAACGAATTCTTTTGGTAGATTTACACTACCTTGGTAGGCAGCTGAAAGGCACAAGAAAAGTTGTTGTACCTGCTTTGTGGGCTGAGATGGGGAACCGCTGAATTTTGGAGTCGGCTGGTGACAAAATGTTCCAAACACACCCCATGCACAACTCCACCGGGGAAGGTGCCAGACAGGAGTTCTCCTGGTAGTTTTTACACTGCCTTTGTAGGCATCTGAAAGACACCACAAAAGTTGTTCTACCTGCTTTCTGGGCTGAGATGGGGAATCGCTGAATTTTGGACTCGGCCGGTGACAAAATGTTCCAAACACACCCCATGCACAACTCCACCGGGGAAGGTGCCAGACAGGAGTTCTCCTGGTAGTTTTTACACTGCCTTTGTAGGCATCTGAAAGACACCACAAAAGTTGTTCTACCTGCTTTCTGGGCTGAGATGGGGAATCGCTGAATTTTGGACTCGGCCGGTGACAAAATGTTCCAAACACACCCCATGCACAACTCCACCGGGGAAGGTGCCAGACAGGAGTTCTCCTGGTAGTTTTTACATTGCTCCGGTAGGCATCTGAAAGACACCACAAAAGTTGTTCTACCTGCTTTCTGGGCTGAGATGGGGAATCGCTGAATTTTGGAGTCGGCCGGTGACAAAATGTTCCAAACACACCCCATGCACAACTCCACCGGGGAAGGTGCCAGACAGGAGTTCTCCTGGTAGTTTTTACACTACCTTGGTAGGCAGCTGAAAGGCACCACAAAAGTTGTTCTACCTGCTTTCTGGGCTGAGATGGGGAATCGCTGAATTTTGGACTCGGCTGGTGACAAAATGTTCCAAACACACCCCCTGCACAACTCCACCGGGGAAGGTGCCAGACAGGAGTTCTCCTGGTAGTTTTTACATTGCTCCGGTAGGCATCTGAAAGACACCACAAAAGTTGTTCTACCTGCTTTCTGGGCTGAGATGGGGAACCGCTGAATTTTGGAGTCGGCTGGTGACAAAATGTTCCAAACACACCCCCTGCACAACTCCACCACGGAAGGTGCCAGACAGGAGTTCTCCTGGTAGTTTTTACACTACCTTGGTAGGCATCTGAAAGACACCACAAAAGTTGTTCTACCTGCTTTCTGGGCTGAGATGGGGAATCGCTGAATTTTGGACTCGGCCGGTGACAAAATGTTCCAAACACACCCCATGCACAACTCCACCGGGGAAGGTGCCAGACAGGAGTTCTCCTGGTAGTTTTTACACTACCTTGGTAGGCATCTGAAAGACACCACAAAAGTTGTTCTACCTGCT
This sequence comes from Falco cherrug, assembly GCF_023634085.1. NCBI lineage: Eukaryota > Metazoa > Chordata > Aves > Falconiformes > Falconidae > Falco > Falco cherrug. The sequence goes on from NW_026599331.1 coordinate 175,878, forward strand.
TTCTGGGCTGAGATGGGGAAACGCTGAATTTTGGAGTCGGCTGGTGACAAAATGTTCCAAACACACCCCATGCACAACTCCACCGGGGAAGGTGCCAGACAGGAGTTCTCCTGGTAGTTTTTACACTACCTTGGTAGGCATCTGAAAGACACCACAAAAGTTGTTCTACCTGCTTTCTGGGCTGAGATGGGGAACCGCTGAATTTTGGAGTCGGCCGGTGACAAAATGTTCCACAGACACCCCATGCACAACTCCACCGGGGAAGGTGCCAGGAACGAATTCTTTTGGTAGATTTACACTACCTTGGTAGGCAGCTGAAAGGCACAAGAAAAGTTGTTGTACCTGCTTTGTGGGCTGAGATGGGGAACCGCTGAATTTTGGACTCGGCTGGTGACAAAATGTTCCAAACACACCCCATGCACAACTCCACCGGGGAAGCTGCCAGACAGGAGTTCTCCTGGTAGTTTTTACATTGCTCCGGTAGGCAGCTGAAAGACACCACAAAAGTTGTTCTACCTGCTTTCTGGGCTGAGATGGGGAACCGCTGAATTTTGGACTCGGCCGGTGACAAAATGTTCCAAACACACCCCATGCACAACTCCACCGGGGAAGGTGCCAGACAGGAGTTCTCCTGGTAGTTTTTACATTGCTCCGGTAGGCATCTGAAAGACACCACAAAAGTTGTTCTACCTGCTTTCTGGGCTGAGATGGGGAAACGCTGAATTTTGGAGTCGGCTGGTGACAAAATGTTCCAAACACACCCCATGCACAACTCCACCGGGGAAGGTGCCAGACAGGAGTTCTCCTGGTAGTTTTTACACTACCTTGGTAGGCATCTGAAAGACACCACAAAAGTTGTTCTACCTGCTTTCTGGGCTGAGATGGGGAACAGCTGAATTTTGGACTCGGCTGGTGACAAAATGTTCCAAACACACCCCATGCACAACTCCACCGGGGAAGGTGCCAGACAGGAGTTCTCCTGGTAGTTTTTACATTGCTCCGGTAGGCATCTGAAAGACACCACAAAAGTTGTTCTACCTGCTTTCTGGGCTGAGATGGGGAACCGCTGAATTTTGGACTCGGCCGGTGACAAAATGTTCCAAACACACCCCATGCACAACACCACCGGGGAAGGTGCCAGACAGGAGTTCTCTTGGTAGTTTTTACACTACCTTGGTAGGCAGCTGAAAGGCACCACAAAACTTGTTCTACCTGCTTTCTGGGCTGAGATGGGGAATCGCTGAATTTTGGACTCGGCTGGTGACAAAATGTTCCAAACACACCCCATGCACAACTCCACCACGGAAGGTGCCAGACAGGAGTTCTCCTGGTAGTTTTTACACTACCTTGGTAGGCATCTGAAAGACACCACAAAAGTTGTTCTACCTGCTTTCTGGGCTGAGATGGGGAATCGCTGAATTTTGGACTCGGCCGGTGACAAAATGTTCCAAACACACCCCATGCACAACTCCACCACGGAAGGTGCCAGACAGGAGTTCTCCTGGTAGTTTTTACACTACCTTGGTAGGCATCTGAAAGACACCACAAAAGTTGTTGTACCTGCTTTGTGGGCTGAGATGGGGAACCGCTGAATTTTGGAGTCGGCTGGTGACAAAATGTTCCAAACACACCCCCTGCACAACTCCACCGGGGAAGGTGCCAGACAGGAGTTCTCCTGGTAGTTTTTACATTGCTCCGGTAGGCATCTGAAAGACACCACAAAAGTTGTTCTACCTGCTTTCTGGGCTGAGATGGGGAACCGCTGAATTTTGGACTCGGCCGGTGACAAAATGTTCCAAACACACCCCATGCACAACTCTACCGGGGAAGGTGCCAGACAGGAGTTCTCCTGGTAGTTTTTACACTGCCTTTGTAGGCATCTGAAAGACACCACAAAAGTTGTTCTACCTGCTTTCTGGGCTGAGATGGGGAATCGCTGAATTTTGGACTCGGCCGGTGACAAAATGTTCCAAACACACCCCATGCACAACTCCACCGGGGAAGGTGCCAGACAGGAGTTCTCTTGGTAGTTTTTACATTGCTCCGGTAGGCATCTGAAAGACACCACAAAAGTTGTTCTACCTGCTTTGTGGGCTGAGATGGGGAACCGCTGAATTTTGGACTCGGCTGGTGACAAAATGTTCCAAACACACCCCATGCACAACTCCACCGGGGAAGGTGCCAGACAGGAGTTCTCCTGGTAGTTTTTACACTGCCTTTGTAGGCATCTGAAAGACACCACAAAAGTTGTTCTACCTGCTTTCTGGGCTGAGATGGGGAATCGCTGAATTTTGGACTCGGCCGGTGACAAAATGTTCCAAACACACCCCATGCACAACTCCACCGGGGAAGGTGCCAGACAGGAGTTCTCCTGGTAGTTTTTACATTGCTCCGGTAGGCATCTGAAAGACACCACAAAAGTTGTTCTACCTGCTTTCTGGGCTGAGATGGGGAATCGCTGAATTTTGGAGTCGGCTGGTGACAAAATGTTCCAAACACACCCCATGCACAACTCCACCGGGGAAGGTGCCAGGAACGAATTCTTTTGGTAGATTTACACTACCTTGGTAGGCAGCTGAAAGGCACAAGAAAAGTTGTTGTACCTGCTTTGTGGGCTGAGATGGGGAACCGCTGAATTTTGGAGTCGGCTGGTGACAAAATGTTCCAAACACACCCCATGCACAACTCCACCGGGGAAGGTGCCAGACAGGAGTTCTCCTGGTAGTTTTTACACTGCCTTTGTAGGCATCTGAAAGACACCACAAAAGTTGTTCTACCTGCTTTCTGGGCTGAGATGGGGAATCGCTGAATTTTGGACTCGGCCGGTGACAAAATGTTCCAAACACACCCCATGCACAACTCCACCGGGGAAGGTGCCAGACAGGAGTTCTCCTGGTAGTTTTTACACTGCCTTTGTAGGCATCTGAAAGACACCACAAAAGTTGTTCTACCTGCTTTCTGGGCTGAGATGGGGAATCGCTGAATTTTGGACTCGGCCGGTGACAAAATGTTCCAAACACACCCCATGCACAACTCCACCGGGGAAGGTGCCAGACAGGAGTTCTCCTGGTAGTTTTTACATTGCTCCGGTAGGCATCTGAAAGACACCACAAAAGTTGTTCTACCTGCTTTCTGGGCTGAGATGGGGAATCGCTGAATTTTGGAGTCGGCCGGTGACAAAATGTTCCAAACACACCCCATGCACAACTCCACCGGGGAAGGTGCCAGACAGGAGTTCTCCTGGTAGTTTTTACACTACCTTGGTAGGCAGCTGAAAGGCACCACAAAAGTTGTTCTACCTGCTTTCTGGGCTGAGATGGGGAATCGCTGAATTTTGGACTCGGCTGGTGACAAAATGTTCCAAACACACCCCATGCACAACTCCACCGGGGAAGGTGCCAGACAGGAGTTCTCCTGGTAGTTTTTACATTGCTCCGGTAGGCATCTGAAAGACACCACAAAAGTTGTTCTACCTGCTTTCTGGGCTGAGATGGGGAACCGCTGAATTTTGGAGTCGGCTGGTGACAAAATGTTCCAAACACACCCCCTGCACAACTCCACCGGGGAAGGTGCCAGACAGGAGTTCTCCTGGTAGTTTTTACACTACCTTGGTAGGCATCTGAAAGACACCACAAAAGTTGTTCTACCTGCTTTCTGGGCTGAGATGGGGAATCGCTGAATTTTGGACTCGGCCGGTGACAAAATGTTCCAAACACACCCCATGCACAACTCCACCACGGAAGGTGCCAGACAGGAGTTCTCCTGGTAGTTTTTACACTACCTTGGTAGGCATCTGAAAGACACCACAAAAGTTGTTCTACCTGCTTTCTGGGCTGAGATGGGGAAACGCTGAATTTTGGAGTCGGCTGGTGACAAAATGTTCCAAACACACCCCATGCACAACTCCACCGGGGAAGGTGCCAGACAGGAGTTCTCCTGGTAGTTTTTACACTACCTTGGTAGGCATCTGAAAGACACCACAAAAGTTGTTCTACCTGCTTTCTGGGCTGAGATGGGGAACAGCTGAATTTTGGACTCGGCTGGTGACAAAATGTTCCAAACACACCCCATGCACAACTCCACCGGGGAAGGTGCCAGACAGGAGTTCTCCTGGTAGTTTTTACATTGCTCCGGTAGGCATCTGAAAGACACCACAAAAGTTGTTCTACCTGCTTTGTGGGCTGAGATGGGGAACCGCTGAATTTTGGACTCGGCCGGTGACAAAATGTTCCACAGACACCCCATGCACAACTCCACCGGGGAAGGTGCCAGGAACGAATTCTTTTGGTAGATTTACACTACCTTGGTAGGCAGCTGAAAGGCACAAGAAAAGTTGTTGTACCTGCTTTGTGGGCTGAGATGGGGAACCGCTGAATTTTGGACTCGGCTGGTGACAAAATGTTCCAAACACACCCCATGCACAACTCCACCGGGGAAGCTGCCAGACAGGAGTTCTCCTGGTAGTTTTTACATTGCTCCGGTAGGCAGCTGAAAGACACCACAAAAGTTGTTCTACCTGCTTTCTGGGCTGAGATGGGGAACCGCTGAATTTTGGACTCGGCCGGTGACAAAATGTTCCAAACACACCCCATGCACAACTCCACCGGGGAAGGTGCCAGACAGGAGTTCTCCTGGTAGTTTTTACATTGCTCCGGTAGGCATCTGAAAGACACCACAAAAGTTGTTCTACCTGCTTTCTGGGCTGAGATGGGGAAACGCTGAATTTTGGAGTCGGCTGGTGACAAAATGTTCCAAACACACCCCATGCACAACTCCACCGGGGAAGGTGCCAGACAGGAGTTCTCCTGGTAGTTTTTACACTACCTTGGTAGGCATCTGAAAGACACCACAAAAGTTGTTCTACCTGCTTTCTGGGCTGAGATGGGGAACAGCTGAATTTTGGACTCGGCTGGTGACAAAATGTTCCAAACACACCCCATGCACAACTCCACCGGGGAAGGTGCCAGACAGGAGTTCTCCTGGTAGTTTTTACATTGCTCCGGTAGGCATCTGAAAGACACCACAAAAGTTGTTCTACCTGCTTTCTGGGCTGAGATGGGGAACCGCTGAATTTTGGACTCGGCCGGTGACAAAATGTTCCAAACACACCCCATGCACAACACCACCGGGGAAGGTGCCAGACAGGAGTTCTCTTGGTAGTTTTTACACTACCTTGGTAGGCAGCTGAAAGGCACCACAAAACTTGTTCTACCTGCTTTCTGGGCTGAGATGGGGAATCGCTGAATGTTGGACTCGGCTGGTGACAAAATGTTCCAAACACACCCCATGCACAACTCCACCACGGAAGGTGCCAGACAGGAGTTCTCCTGGTAGTTTTTACACTACCTTGGTAGGCAGCTGAAAGACACCACAAAAGTTGTTCTACCTGCTTTCTGGGCTGAGATGGGGAATCGCTGAATTTTGGACTCGGCCGGTGACAAAATGTTCCAAACACACCCCATGCACAACTCCACCACGGAAGGTGCCAGACAGGAGTTCTCCTGGTAGTTTTTACACTACCTTGGTAGGCATCTGAAAGACACCACAAAAGTTGTTCTACCTGCTTTCTGGGCTGAGATGGGGAAACGCTGAATTTTGGAGTCGGCTGGTGACAAAATGTTCCAAACACACCCCATGCACAACTCCACCGGGGAAGGTGCCAGACAGGAGTTCTCCTGGTAGTTTTTACACTACCTTGGTAGGCATCTGAAAGACACCACAAAAGTTGTTCTACCTGCTTTCTGGGCTGAGATGGTGAACAGCTGAATTTTGGACTCGGCTGGTGACAAAATGTTCCAAACACACCCCATGCACAACTCCACCGGGGAAGGTGCCAGACAGGAGTTCTCCTGGTAGTTTTTACATTGCTCCGGTAGGCATCTGAAAGACACCACAAAAGTTGTTCTACCTGCTTTGTGGGCTGAGATGGGGAAACGCTGAATTTTGGACTCGGCCGGTGACAAAATGTTCCACAGACACCCCCTGCACAACTCCACCGGGGAAGGTGCCAGGAACGAATTCTTTTGGTAGATTTACACTACCTTGGTAGGCAGCTGAAAGACACCACAAAAGTTGTTCTACCTGCTTTCTGGGCTGAGATGGGGAACCGCTGAATTTTGGACTCGGCTGGTGACAAAATGTTCCAAACACACCCCCTGCACAACTCCACCGGGGAAGGTGCCAGACAGGAGTTCTCCTGGTAGTTTTTACATTGCTCCGGTAGGCAGCTGAAAGGCACCACAAAAGTTGTTCTACCTGCTTTCTGGGCTGAGATGGGGAACCGCTGAATTTTGGAGTCGGCTGGTGACAAAATGTTCCAAACACACCCCCTGCACAACTCCACCGGGGAAGGTGCCAGACAGGAGTTCTCCTGGTAGTTTTTACACTACCTTGGTAGGCATCTGAAAGACACCACAAAAGTTGTTCTACCTGCTTTCTGGGCTGAGATGGGGAACAGCTGAATTTTGGACTCGGCCAGTGACAAAATGTTCCAAACACACCCCATGCACAACTCCACCGGGGAAGGTGCCAGACAGGAGTTCTCCTGGTAGTTTTTACATTGCTCCGGTAGGCATCTGAAAGACACCACAAAAGTTGTTCTACCTGCTTTCTGGGCTGAGATGGGGAACCGCTGAATTTTGGAGTCGGCCGGTGACAAAATGTTCCAAACACACCCCATGCACAACTCCACCGGGGAAGGTGCCAGACAGGAGTTCTCTTGGTAGTTTTTACACTACCTTGGTAGGCAGCTGAAAGGCACCACAAAAGTTGTTCTACCTGCTTTCTGGGCTGAGATGGGGAACCGCTGAATTTTGGACTCGGCCGGTGACAAAATGTTCCAAACACACCCCATGCACAACTCCACCGGGGAAGGTGCCAGAAAGGAGTTCTCTTGGTAGTTTTTACACTACCTTGGTAGGCAGCTGAAAGGCACCACAAAAGTTGTTCTACCTGCTTTCTGGGCTGAGATGGGGAAACGCTGAATTTTGGAGTCGGCCGGTGACAAAATGTTCCAAACACACCCCATGCACAACTCCACCGGGGAAGGTGCCAGGAACGAATTCTTTTGGTAGATTTACACTACCTTGGTAGGCAGCTGAAAGGCACAAGAAAAGTTGTTGTACCTGCTTTGTGGGCTGAGATGGGGAACCGCTGAATTTTGGAGTCGGCTGGTGACAAAATGTTCCAAACACACCCCCTGCACAACTCCACCGGGGAAGGTGCCAGACAGGAGTTCTCCTGGTAGTTTTTACATTGCTCCGGTAGGCATCTGAAAGGCACCACAAAAGTTGTTCTACCTGCTTTCTGGGCTGAGATGGGGAACCGCTGAATTTTGGAGTCGGCTGGTGACAAAATGTTCCAAACACACCCCCTGCACAACTCCACCGGGGAAGGTCCTTGGTAGGCAGCTGAAAGGCACCACAAAAGTTGTTCTACCTGCTTTCTGGGCTGAGATAGGGAAACGCTGAATTTTGGACTCGGCTGGTGACAAAATGTTCCAAACACACCCCATGCACAACTCCACCGGGGAAGGTGCCAGACAGGAGTTCTCTTAGTAGTTTTTACACTACCTTGGTAGGCATCTGAAAGACACCACAAAAGTTGTTCTACCTGCTTTCTGGGCTGAGATGGGGAAACGCTGAATTTTGGAGTCGGCTGGTGACAAAATGTTCCAAACACACCCCATGCACAACTCCACCGGGGAAGGTGCCAGACAGGAGTTCTCCTGGTAGTTTTTACACTACCTTGGTAGGCATCTGAAAGACACCACAAAAGTTGTTCTACCTGCTTTCTGGGCTGAGATGGGGAAACGCTGAATTTTGGACTCGGCTGGTGACAAAATGTTCCAAACACACCCCATGCACAACTCCACCGGGGAAGGTGCCAGACAGGAGTTCTCCTGGTAGTTTTTACATTGCTCCGGTAGGCATCTGAAAGACACCACAAAAGTTGTTCTACCTGCTTTCTGGGCTGAGATGGGGAATCGCTGAATTTTGGACTCGGCTGGTGACAAAATGTTCCAAACACACCCCCTGCACAACTCCACCGGGGAAGGTGCCAGACAGGAGTTCTCCTGGTAGTTTTTACACTACCTTGGTAGGCAGCTGAAAGGCACCACAAAAGTTGTTCTACCTGCTTTCTGGGCTGAGATGGGGAACCGCTGAATTTTGGACTCGGCTGGTGACAAAATGTTCCAAACACACCCCATGCACAACTCCACCGGGGAAGGTGCCAGACAGGAGTTCTCCTGGTAGTTTTTACATTGCTCCGGTAGGCATCTGAAAGACACCACAAAAGTTGTTCTACCTGCTTTCTGGGCTGAGATGGGGAATCGCTGAATTTTGGACTCGGCTGGTGACAAAATGTTCCAAACACACCCCCTGCACAACTCCACCGGGGAAGGTGCCAGACAGGAGTTCTCCTGGTAGTTTTTACACTACCTTGGTAGGCAGCTGAAAGGCACCACAAAAGTTGTTCTACCTGCTTTCTGGGCTGAGATGGGGAACCGCTGAATTTTGGACTCGGCCGGTGACAAAATGTTCCAAACACACCCCATGCACAACTCCACCGGGGAAGGTGCCAGGAACGAATTCTGTTGGTAGTTTTTACACTACCTTGGTAGGCAGCTGAAAGGCACCACAAAAGTTGTTCTACCTGCTTTCTGGGCTGAGATGGGGAACCGCTGAATTTTGGACTCGGCCGGTGACAAAATGTTCCACAGACACCCCATGCACAACTCCACCGGGGAAGGTGCCAGGAACGAATTCTCTTGGTAGTTTTTACACTACCTTGGTAGGCAGCTGAAAGGCACAAGAAAAGTTGTTCTACCTGCTTTGTGGGCTGAGATGGGGAACCGCTGAATTTTGGACTCGGCCGGTGACAAAATGTTCCAAACACACCCCATGCACAACTCCACCGGGGAAGGTGCCAGGAACGAATTCTGTTGGTAGTTTTTACACTACCTTGGTAGGCAGCTGAAAGGCACCACAAAAGTTGTTCTACCTGCTTTCTGGGCTGAGATGGGGAACCGCTGAATTTTGGACTCGGCTGGTGACAAAATGTTCCAAACACACCCCATGCACAACTCCACCGGGGAAGGTGCCAGACAGGAGTTCTCTTGATAGTTTTTACACTACCTTGGTAGGCATCTGAAAGGTACCACAAAAGTTGTTCTACCTGCTTTCTGGGCTGAGATGGGGAAACGCTGAATTTTGGACTCGGCCGGTGACAAAATGTTCCAAACACACCCCATGCACACCTCCACCGGGGAAGGTGCCAGAAACGAGTTCTCCTGGTAGTTTTTACACTACCTTGGTAGGCATCTGAAAGACACCACAAAAGTTGTTCTACCTGCTTTCTGGGCTGAGATGGGGAATCGCTGAATTTTGGAGTCGGCCGGTGACAAAATGTTCCAAACACACCCCATGCACAACTCCACCGGGGAAGGTGCCAGACAGGAGTTCTCCTGGTAGTTTTTACACTACCTTGGTAGGCATCTGAAAGACACCACAAAAGTTGTTCTACCTGCTTTCTGGGCTGAGATGGGGAACCGCTGAATTTTGGACTCGGCCGGTGACAAAATGTTCCAAACACACCCCATGCACAACTCCACCGGGGAAGGTGCCAGACAGGAGTTCTCTTGGTAGTTTTTACACTACCTTGGTAGGCATCTAAAAGACACCACAAAAGTTGTTGTACCTGCTTTCTGGGCTGAGATGGGGAAACGCTGAATTTTGGACTCGGCCGGTGACAAAATGTTCCAAACACACCCCATGCACAACTCCACCGGGGAAGGTGCCAGACAGGAGTTCTCCTGGTAGTTTTTACATTGCTCCGGTAGGCATCTGAAAGACACCACAAAAGTTGTTCTACCTGCTTTCTGGGCTGAGATGGGGAACCGCTGAATTTTGGACTCGGCTGGTGACAAAATGTTCCAAACACACCCCATGCACAACTCCACCGGGGAAGGTGCCAGACAGGAGTTCTCCTGGTAGTTTTTACACTACCTTGGTAGGCATCTGAAAGACACCACAAAAGTTGTTCTACCTGCTTTCTGGGCTGAGATGGGGAATCGCTGAATTTTGGAGTCGGCCGGTGACAAAATGTTCCAAACACACCCCCTGCACAACTCCACCGGGGAAGGTGCTAGACAGGAGTTCTCCTGGTAGTTTTTACACTACCTTGGTAGGCATTTGAAAGGCACCGCAAATGTTGTTCTTCCTGCTTTCTGGGCTGAGATGGGGAACCGCTGAATTTTGGACTCGGCCGGTGACAAAATGTTCCAAACACACCCCATGCACAACTCCACCGGGGAAGGTGCCAGACAGGAGTTCTCTTGGTAGTTTTTACACTACCTTGGTAGGCAGCTGAAAGGCACCACAAAAGTTGTTCTACCTGCTTTCTGGGCTGAGATGGGGAACCGCTGAATTTTGGAGTCGGCTGGTGACAAAATGTTCCAAACACACCCCCTGCACAACTCCACCGGGGAAGGTGCCAGACAGGAGTTCTCCTGGTAGTTTTTACATTGCTCCGGTAGGCATCTGAAAGACACCACAAAAGTTGTTCTACCTGCTTTCTGGGCTGAGATGGGGAACCGCTGAATTTTGGAGTCGGCTGGTGACAAAATGTTCCAAACACACCCCATGCACAACTCCACCGGGGAAGGTGCCAGACAGGAGTTCTCTTCGTAGTTTTTACACTACCTTGGTAGGCATCTGAAAGACACCACAAAAGTTGTTCTACCTGCTTTCTGGGCTGAGATGGGGAACCGCTGATTTTTGGAGTCGGCCGGTGACAAAATGTTTCACAGACACCCCATGCACAACTCCACCGGGGAAGGTGCCAGACAGGAGTTCTCCTGGTGGTTTTTACACTACCTTGGTAGGCATTTGAAAGGCACCACAAAAGTTGTTCTACCCGCTTTCTGGGCTGAGATGGGGAACCGCTGAATTTTGGAGTCGGCTGGTGGCAAAATGTTCCAAACACACCCCCTGCACAACTCCACCGGGGAAGGTGCCAGACAGGAGTTCTCCTGGTAGTTTTTACATTGATCCGGTAGGCAGCTGAAAGGCACCACAAAAGATGTTCTACCTGCTTTCTGGGCTGAGATGGGGAAACGCTGAATTTTGGACTCGGCTGGTGACAAAATGTTCCAAACACACCCCATGCACAACTCCACCGGGGAAGGTGCCAGACAGGAGTTCTCTTAGTAGTTTTTACACTACCTTGGTAGGCATCTGAAAGGCACCACAAAAGTTGTTCTACCTGCTTTCTGGGCTGAGATGGGGAACCGCTGAATTTTGGAGTCGGCTGGTGGCAAAATGTTCCAAACACACCCCCTGCACAACTCCACCGGGGAAGGTGCCAGACAGGAGTTCTCCTGGTAGTTTTTACACTACCTTGGTAGGCATCTGAAAGACACCACAAAAGTTGTTCTACCTGCTTTCTGGGCTGAGATGGGGAATCGCTGAATTTTGGAGTCGGCCGGTGACAAAATGTTCCAAACACACCCCCTGCACAACTCCACCGGGGAAGGTGCCAGACAGGAGTTCTCCTGGTAGTTTTTACACTACCTTGGTAGGCATCTGAAAGACACCACAAAAGTTGTTCTACCTGCTTTCTGGGCTGAGATGGGGAACCGCTGAATTTTGGACACGGCCGGTGACAAAATGTTCCAAACACACCCCATGCACAACTCCACCACGGAAGGTGCCAGACAGGAGTTCTCCTGGTAGTTTTTACATTGCTCCGGTAGGCATCTGAAAGACACCACAAAAGTTGTTCTACCTGCTTTCTGGGCTGAGGTGGGGAATCGCTGAATTTTGGACTCGGCTGGTGACAAAATGTTCCAAACACACCCCCTGCACCACTCCACCGGGGAAGGTGCCAGACAGGAGTTCTCCTGGTAGTTTTTACACTACCTTGGTAGGCATCTGAAAGGCACTACAAAAGTTGTTCTACCTGCTTTCTGGGCTGAGATAGGGAAACGCTGAATTTTGGACTCGGCTGGTGACAAAATGTTCCAAACACACCCCATGCACAACTCCACCGGGGAAGGTGCCAGACAGGAGTTCTCTTAGTAGTTTTTACACTACCTTGGTAGGCATCTGAAAGACACCACAAAAGTTGTTCTACCTGCTTTCTGGGCTGAGATGGGGAAACGCTGAATTTTGGAGTCGGCTGGTGACAAAATGTTCCAAACACACCCCATGCACAACTCCACCGGGGAAGGTGCCAGACAGGAGTTCTCCTGGTAGTTTTTACACTACCTTGGTAGGCATCTGAAAGACACCACAAAAGTTGTTCTACCTGCTTTCTGGGCTGAGATGGGGAAACGCTGAATTTTGGACTCGGCTGGTGACAAAATGTTCCAAACACACCCCATGCACAACTCCACCGGGGAAGGTGCCAGACAGGAGTTCTCCTGGTAGTTTTTACACTACCTTGGTAGGCATCTGAAAGACACCACAAAAGTTGTTCTACCTGCTTTCTGGGCTGAGATGGGGAATCGCTGAATTTTGGACTCGGCCGGTGACAAAATGTTCCAAACACACCCCATGCACAACTCCACCGGGGAAGGTGCCAGACAGGAGTTCTCTTAGTAGTTTTTACACTACCTTGGTAGGCATCTGAAAGACACCACAAAAGTTGTTCTACCTGCTTTCTGGGCTGAGATGGGGAACCGCTGAATTTTGGACTCGGGTGGTGATAAAATGTTCCAAACACACCCCCTGCACAACTCCACCGGGGAAGGTGCCAGACAGGAGTTCTCCTGGTAGTTTTACATTGCTCCGGTAGGCATCTGAAAGACACCACAAAAGTTGTTCTACCTGCTTTCTGGGCTGAGATGGGGAACCGCTGAATTTTGGACTCGGCCGGTGATAAAATGTTCCAAACACACCCCCTGCACAACTCCACCGGGGAAGGTGCCAGACAGGAGTTCTCCTGGTAGTTTTTACATTGCTCCGGTAGGCATCTGAAAGACACCACAAAAGTTGTTCTACCTGCTTTCTGGGCTGAGATGGGGAACCGCTGAATTTTGGACTCGGCCGGTGACAAAATGTTTCACAGACACCCCATGCACAACTCCACCGGGGAAGGTGCCAGACAGGAGTTCTCCTGGTAGTTTTTACACTACCTTGGTAGGCATCTAAAAGACACCACAAAAGTTGTTCTTCCTGCTTTCTGGGCTGAGATGGGGAACCGCTGAATTTTGGAGTCGGCTGGTGGCAAAATGTTCCAAACACACCCCCTGCACAACTCCACCGGGGAAGGTGCCAGACAGGAGTTCTCCTGGTAGTTTTTACATTGATCCAGTAGGCATCTGAAAGATACCACAAAAGATGTTCTACCTGCTTTCTGGGCTGAGATGGGGAACCGCTGAATTTTGGACTCGGCTGGTGACAAAATGTTCCAAACACACCCCATGCACAACTCCACCGGGGAAGGTGCCAGACAGGAGTTCTCCTGGTAGTTTTTACATTGCTCCGGTAGGCATCTGAAAGACACCACAAAAGTTGTTCTACCTGCTTTGTGGGCTGAGATGGGGAACCGCTGAATTTTGGAGTCGGCCGGTGACAAAATGTTCCAAACACACCCCATGCACAACTCCACCGGGGAAGGTGCCAGACAGGAGTTCTCTTAGTAGTTTTTACACTACCTTGGTAGGCATCTGAAAGACACCACAAAAGTTGTTCTACCTGCTTTCTGGGCTGAGATGGGGAAACGCTGAATTTTGGAGTCGGCTGGTGACAAAATGTTCCAAACACACCCCATGCACAACTCCACCGGGGAAGGTGCCAGACAGGAGTTCTCTTGGTAGTTTTTACACTACCTTGGTAGGCATCTGAAAGACACCACAAAAGTTGTTCTACCTGCTTTCTGGGCTGAGATGGGGAACCGCTGAATTTTGGAGTCGGCTGGTGACAAAATGTTCCAAACACACCCCATGCACAACTCCACCGGGGAAGGTGCCAGACAGGAGTTCTCCTGGTAGTTTTTACACTACCTTGGTAGGCATCTGAAAGACACCACAAAAGTTGTTCTACCTGCTTTCTGGGCTGAGATGGGGAATCGCTGAATTTTGGACTCGGCCGGTGACAAAATGTTCCAAACACACCCCATGCACAACTCCACCGGGGAAGGTGTCAGACAGGAGTTCTCCTGGTAGTTTTTACATTGCTCCGGTAGGCATCTGAAAGACACCAAAAAAGTTGTTCTACCTGCTTTCTGGGCTGAGATGGGGAACCGCTGAATTTTGGAGTCGGCCGGTGACAAAATGTTCCAAACACACCCCCTGCACAACTCCACCGGGGAAGGTGCCAGGAACGAATTCTGTTGGTAGTTTTTACACTACCTTGGTAGGCAGCTGAAAGGCACAAGAAAAGTTGTTCTACCTGCTTTGTGGGCTGAGATGGGGAACCGCTGAATTTTGGAGTCGGCCGTTGACAAAATGTTCCAAACACACCCCATGCACAACTCCACCACGGAAGGTGCCAGACAGGAGTTCTCTTGGTAGTTTTTACACTACCTTGGTAGGCAGCTGAAAGACACCACAAAAGTTGTTCTACCTGCTTTCTGGGCTGAGATGGGGAATCGCTGAATTTTGGACTCGGCCGGTGACAAAATGTTCCAAACACACCCCCTGCACAACTCCACCACGGAAGGTGCCAGACAGGAGTTCTCCTGGTAGTTTTTACACTACCTTGGTAGGCATCTGAAAGACACCACAAAAGTTGTTCTACCTGCTTTCTGGGCTGAGATGGGGAACCGCTGAATTTTGGACTCGGCTGGTGATAAAATGTTCCAAACACACCCCCTGCACAACTCCACCGGGGAAGGTGCCAGACAGGAGTTCTCCTGGTAGTTTTTACATTGCTCCGGTAGGCATCTGAAAGACACCACAAAAGTTGTTCTACCTGCTTTCTGGGCTGAGATGGGGAACCGCTGAATTTTGGACTCGGCCGGTGACAAAATGTTTCACAGACACCCCATGCACAACTCCACCGGGGAAGGTGCCAGACAGGAGTTCTCCTGGTAGTTTTTACACTACCTTGGTAGGCATTTGAAAGGCACCACAAAAGTTGTTCTTCCTGCTTTCTGGGCTGAGATGGGGAACCGCTGAATTTTGGACTCGGCTGGTGACAAAATGTTCCAAACACACCCCCTGCACAACTCCACCGGGGAAGGTGCCAGACAGGAGTTCTCCTGGTAGTTTTTACATTGATCCAGTAGGCATCTGAAAGATACCACAAAAGATGTTCTACCTGCTTTCTGGGCTGAGATGGGGAACCGCTGAATTTTGGACTCGGCTGGTGACAAAATGTTCCAAACACACCCCATGCACAACTCCACCGGGGAAGGTGCCAGACAGGAGTTCTCCTGGTAGTTTTTACATTGCTCCGGTAGGCATCTGAAAGACACCACAAAAGTTGTTCTACCTGCTTTGTGGGCTGAGATGGGGAACCGCTGAATTTTGGACTCGGCCGGTGACAAAATGTTCCAAACACACCCCATGCACAACTCCACCGGGGAAGGTGCCAGACAGGAGTTCTCTTAGTAGTTTTTACACTACCTTGGTAGGCATCTGAAAGACACCACAAAAGTTGTTCTACCTGCTTTCTGGGCTGAGATGGGGAACCGCTGAATTTTGGAGTCGGCTGGTGACAAAATGTTCCAAACACACCCCATGCACAACTCCACCGGGGAAGGTGCCAGACAGGAGTTCTCTTGGCAGTTTTTACACTGCCTTGGTAGGCAGCTGAAAGACACCACAAAAGTTGTTCTACCTGCTTTCTGGGCTGAGATGGGGAATCGCTGAATTTTGGACTCGGCCGGTGACAAAATGTTCCAAACACACCCCATGCACAACTGCACCGGGGAAGGTGCCAGACAGGAGTTCTCCTGGTAGTTTTTACACTACCTTGGTAGGCATCTGAAAGACACCACAAAAGTTGTTCTACCTGCTTTCTGGGCTGAGATGGGGAAACGCTAAATTTTGGACTCGGCCGGTGACAAAATGTTCCAAACACACCCCCTGCACAACTCCACCGGGGAAGGTGCCAGACAGGAGTTCTCCTGGTAGTTTTTACATTGATCCGGTAGGCATCTGAAAGATACCACAAAAGATGTTCTACCTGCTTTCTGGGCTGAGATGGGGAACCGCTGAATTTTGGACTCGGCTGGTGACAAAATGTTCCAAAGACACCCCATGCACAACTCCACCGGGGAAGGTGCCAGACAGGAGTTCTCCTGGTAGTTTTTACATTGCTCCGGTAGGCATCTGAAAGACACCACAAAAGTTGTTCTACCTGCTTTCTGGGCTGAGATGGGGAACCGCTGAATTTTGGACTCGGCCGGTGACAAAATGTTCCAAACACACCCCATGCACAACTCCACCGGGGAAGGTGCCAGACAGGAGTTCTCTTGGTAGTTTTTACACTACCTTGGTAGGCATCTAAAAGACACCACAAAAGTTGTTCTACCTGCTTTCTGGGCTGAGATGGGGAACGGCTGAATTTTGGAGTCGGCTGGTGACAAAATGTTCCAAACAAACCCCCTGCACAACTCCACCGGGGAAGGTGCCAGACAGGAGTTCTCCTGGTAGTTTTTACATTGCTCCGGTAGGCATCTGAAAGACACCACAAAAGATGTTCTACCTGCTTTCTGGGCTGAGATGGGGAACCGCTGAATTTTGGACTCGGCCGGTGACAAAATGTTCCAAACACACCCCATGCACAACTCCACCGGGGAAGGTGCCAGACAGGAGTTCTCTTGGTAGTTTTTACATTGCTCCGGTAGGCATCTGAAAGACACCACAAAAGTTGTTCTACCTGCTTTCTGGGCTGAGATGGGGAACCGCTGAATTTTGGAGTCGGCTGCTGACAAAATGTTCCAAACACACCCCATGCACAACTCCACCGGGGAAGGTGCCAGACAGGAGTTCTCCTGGTAGTTTTTACACTACCTTGGTAGGCAGCTGAAAGACACCACAAAAGTTGTTCTACCTGCTTTCTGGGCTGAGATGGGGAATCGCTAAATTTTGGACTCGGCCGGTGACAAAGTGTTCCAAACACACCCCATGCACAACTCCACCGGGGAAGGTGCCAGACAGGAGTTCTCTTAGTAGTTTTTACACTACCTTGGTAGGCATCTGAAAGACACCACAAAAGTTGTTCTACCTGCTTTCTGGGCTGAGATGGGGAACCGCTGAATTTTGGAGTCGGCTGGTGACAAAATGTTCCAAACACACCCCCTGCACAACTCCACCGGGGAAGGTGCCAGACAGGAGTTCTCCTGGTAGTTTTTACATTGCTCCGGTAGGCATCTGAAAGACACCACAAAAGTTGTTCTACCTGCTTTCTGGGCTGAGATGGGGAACCGCTGAATTTTGGAGTCGGCCGGTGACAAAATGTTCCACAGACACCCCCTGCACAACTCCACCGGGGAAGGTGCCAGGAACGAATTCTGTTGGTAGTTTTTACACTACCTTGGTAGGCAGCTGAAAGGCACAAGAAAAGTTGTTGTACCTGCTTTGTGGGCTGAGATGGGGAACCGCTGAATTTTGGAGTCGGCCGTTGACAAAATGTTCCAAACACACCCCATGCACAACTCCACCGGGGAAGGTGCCAGACAGGAGTTCTCCTGGTAGTTTTTACACTACCTTGGTAGGCATCTGAAAGACACCACAAAAGTTGTTCTACCTGCTTTCTGGGCTGAGATGGGGAAACGCTGAATTTTGGAGTCGGCTGGTGACAAAATGTTCCAAACACACCCCATGCACAACTCCACCGGGGAAGGTGCCAGACAGGAGTTCTCCTGGTAGTTTTTACACTACCTTGGTAGGCATCTGAAAGACACCACAAAAGTTGTTCTTCCTGCTTTCTGGGCTGAGATGGGGAACCGCTGAATTTTGGAGTCGGCCGGTGACAAAATGTGCCAAACACACCCCATGCACAACTCCACCACGGAAGGTGCCAGACAGGAGTTCTCTTGGTAGTTTTTACACTACCTTGGTAGGCATCTAAAAGACACCACAAAAGATGTTCTACCTGCTTTCTGGGCTGAGATGGGGAACCGCTGAATTTTGGACTCGGCCGGTGACAAAATGTTCCAAACACACCCCATGCACAACTCCACCGGGGAAGGTGCCAGACAGGAGTTCTCCTGGTAGTTTTTACATTGCTCCGGTAGGCATCTGAAAGACACCACAAAAGTTGTTCTACCTGCTTTCTGGGCTGAGATGGGGAACAGCTGAATTTTGGACTCGGCCGGTGACAAAATGTTCCAAACACACCCCATGCACAACTCCACCGGGGAAGGTGCCAGACAGGAGTTCTCCTGGTAGTTTTTACATTGCTCCGGTAGGCATCTGAAAGACACCACAAAAGTTGTTCTACCTGCTTTCTGGGCTGAGATGGGGAACCGCTGAATTTTGGACTCGGCCGTTGACAAAATGTTCCAAACACACCCCATGCACAACTCCACCGGGGAAGGTGCCAGACAGGAGTTCTCTTGGTAGTTTTTACACTACCTTGGTAGGCAGCTGAAAGACACCACAAAAGTTGTTCTACCTGCTTTCTGGGCTGAGATAGGGAACCGCTGAATTTTGGAGTCGGCTGGTGACAAAATGTTCCAAACACACCCCCTGCACAACTCCACCGGGGAAGGTGCCAGACAGGAGTTCTCCTGGTAGTTTTTACATTGCTCAGGTAGGCATCTGAAAGACACCACAAAAGTTGTTCTACCTGCTTTCTGGGCTGAGATGGGGAACAGCTGAATTTTGGACTCGGCTGGTGACAAAATGTTCCAAACACACCCCATGCACAACTCCACCGGGGAAGGTGCCAGACAGGAGTTCTCCTGGTAGTTTTTACACTACCTTGGTAGGCATCTGAAAGACACCACAAAAGTTGTTCTACCTGCTTTCTGGGCTGAGATGGGGAACCGCTGAATTTTGGACTCGGCCGGTGACAAAATGTTCCAAACACACCCCATGCACAACTCCACCGGGGAAGGTGCCAGACAGGAGTTCTCTTAGTAGTTTTTACACTACCTTGGTAGGCATCTGAAAGACACCACAAAAGTTGTTCTACCTGCTTTCTGGGCTGAGATGGGGAAACGCTGAATTTTGGAGTCGGCTGGTGACAAAATGTTCCAAACACACCCCATGCACAACTCCACCGGGGAAGGTGCCAGACAGGAGTTCTCTTGGTAGTTTTTACAGTACCTTGGTAGGCATTTGAAAGGCACCACAAAAGTTGTTCTTCCTGCTTTCTGGGCTGAGATGGGGAACCGCTGAATTTTGGAGTCGGCCGGTGACAAAATGTTCCAAACACACCCCATGCACAACTCCACCACGGAAGGTGCCAGACAGGAGTTCTCCTGGTAGTTTTTACACTACCTTGGTAGGCATCTGAAAGACACCACAAAAGTTGTTCTACCTGCTTTCTGGGCTGAGATGGGGAACCGCTGAATTTTGGACTCGGCCGGTGACAAAATGTTCCAAACACACCCCATGCACAACTCCACCGGGGAAGGTGCCAGACAGGAGTTCTCTTGGTAGTTTTTACACTACCTTGGTAGGCATCTAAAAGACACCACAAAAGTTGTTGTACCTGCTTTCTGGGCTGAGATGGGGAACCGCTGAATTTTGGACTCGGCTGGTGACAAAATGTTCCAAACACACCCCATGCACAACTCCACCGGGGAAGGTGCCAGACAGGAGTTCTCCTGGTAGTTTTTACATTGCTCCGGTAGGCATCTGAAAGACACCACAAAAGTTGTTCTACCTGCTTTCTGGGCTGAGATGGGGAACCGCTGAATTTTGGACTCGGCTGGTGACAAAATGTTCCAAACACACCCCATGCACAACTCCACCGGGGAAGGTGCCAGACAGGAGTTCTCTTGGTAGTTTTTACACTACCTTGGTAGGCATCTGAAAGACACCACAAAAGTTGTTCTACCTGCTTTCTGGGCTGAGATGGGGAAACGCTGAATTTTGGACTCGGCTGGTGACAAAATGTTCCAAACACACCCCATGCACAACTCCACCGGGGAAGGTGCCAGACAGGAGTTCTCCTGGTAGTTTTTACACTACCTTGGTAGGCATCTGAAAGACACCACAAAAGTTGTTCTACCTGCTTTCTGGGCTGAGATGGGGAATCGCTGAATTTTGGAGTCGGCCGGTGACAAAATGTTCCAAACACACCCCATGCACAACTCCACCGGGGAAGGTGCCAGACAGGAGTTCTCTTCGTAGTTTTTACACTACCTTGGTAGGCATCTGAAAGACACCACAAAAGTTGTTCTACCTGCTTTCTGGGCTGAGATGGGGAACCGCTGAATTTTGGACTCGGCCGGTGACAAAATGTTTCACAGACACCCCATGCACAACTCCACCGGGGAAGGTGCCAGACAGGAGTTCTCCTGGTAGTTTTTACACTACCTTGGTAGGCATTTGAAAGGCACCACAAAAGTTGTTCTTCCTGCTTTCTGGGCTGAGATGGGGAACCGCTGAATTTTGGACTCGGCTGGTGACAAAATGTTCCAAACACACCCCCTGCACAACTCCACCGGGGAAGGTGCCAGACAGGAGTTCTCCTGGTAGTTTTTACATTGATCCAGTAGGCATCTGAAAGATACCACAAAAGATGTTCTACCTGCTTTCTGGGCTGAGATGGGGAACCGCTGAATTTTGGACTCGGCTGGTGACAAAATGTTCCAAACACACCCCATGCACAACTCCACCGGGGAAGGTGCCAGACAGGAGTTCTCCTGGTAGTTTTTACATTGCTCCGGTAGGCATCTGAAAGACACCACAAAAGTTGTTCTACCTGCTTTGTGGGCTGAGATGGGGAACCGCTGAATTTTGGACTCGGCCGGTGACAAAATGTTCCAAACACACCCCATGCACAACTCCACCGGGGAAGGTGCCAGACAGGAGTTCTCCTGGTAGTTTTTACACTACCTTGGTAGGCATCTGAAAGACACCACAAAAGTTGTTCTACCTGCTTTCTGGGCTGAGATGGGGAACCGCTGAATTTTGGAGTCGGCTGGTGACAAAATGTTCCAAACACACCCCATGCACAACTCCACCGGGGAAGGTGCCAGACAGGAGTTCTCTTGGCAGTTTTTACACTGCCTTGGTAGGCAGCTGAAAGACACCACAAAAGTTGTTCTACCTGCTTTCTGGGCTGAGATGGGGAATCGCTGAATTTTGGACTCGGCCGGTGACAAAATGTTCCAAACACACCCCATGCACAACTGCACCGGGGAAGGTGCCAGACAGGAGTTCTCCTGGTAGTTTTTACACTACCTTGGTAGGCATCTGAAAGACACCACAAAAGTTGTTCTACCTGCTTTCTGGGCTGAGATGGGGAAACGCTAAATTTTGGACTCGGCCGGTGACAAAATGTTCCAAACACACCCCCTGCACAACTCCACCGGGGAAGGTGCCAGACAGGAGTTCTCCTGGTAGTTTTTACATTGATCCGGTAGGCATCTGAAAGATACCACAAAAGATGTTCTACCTGCTTTCTGGGCTGAGATGGGGAACCGCTGAATTTTGGACTCGGCTGGTGACAAAATGTTCCAAAGACACCCCATGCACAACTCCACCGGGGAAGGTGCCAGACAGGAGTTCTCCTGGTAGTTTTTACATTGCTCCGGTAGGCATCTGAAAGACACCACAAAAGTTGTTCTACCTGCTTTCTGGGCTGAGATGGGGAACCGCTGAATTTTGGACTCGGCCGGTGACAAAATGTTCCAAACACACCCCATGCACAACTCCACCGGGGAAGGTGCCAGACAGGAGTTCTCTTGGTAGTTTTTACACTACCTTGGTAGGCATCTAAAAGACACCACAAAAGTTGTTCTACCTGCTTTCTGGGCTGAGATGGGGAACCGCTGAATTTTGGAGTCGGCTGGTGACAAAATGTTCCAAACAAACCCCCTGCACAACTCCACCGGGGAAGGTGCCAGACAGGAGTTCTCCTGGTAGTTTTTACATTGCTCCGGTAGGCATCTGAAAGACACCACAAAAGATGTTCTACCTGCTTTCTGGGCTGAGATGGGGAACCGCTGAATTTTGGACTCGGCCGGTGACAAAATGTTCCAAACACACCCCATGCACAACTCCACCGGGGAAGGTGCCAGACAGGAGTTCTCCTGGTAGTTTTTACATTGCTCCGGTAGGCATCTGAAAGACACCACAAAAGTTGTTCTACCTGCTTTCTGGGCTGAGATGGGGAACCGCTGAATTTTGGAGTCGGCTGCTGACAAAATGTTCCAAACACACCCCCTGCACAACTCCACCGGGGAAGGTGCCAGACAGGAGTTCTCCTGGTAGTTTTTACATTGCTCCGGTAGGCATCTGAAAGACACCACAAAAGTTGTTCTACCTGCTTTCTGGGCTGAGATGGGGAACCGCTGAATTTTGGACTCGGCTGGTGACAAAATGTTCCAAACACACCCCATGCACAACTCCACCGGGGAAGGTGCCAGACAGGAGTTCTCCTGGTAGTTTTTACACTACCTTGGTAGGCAGCTGAAAGACACCACAAAAGTTGTTCTACCTGCTTTCTGGGCTGAGATGGGGAATCGCTAAATTTTGGACTCGGCCGGTGACAAAGTGTTCCAAACACACCCCATGCACAACTCCACCGGGGAAGGTGCCAGACAGGAGTTCTCTTAGTAGTTTTTACACTACCTTGGTAGGCATCTGAAAGACACCACAAAAGTTGTTCTACCTGCTTTCTGGGCTGAGATGGGGAACCGCTGAATTTTGGAGTCGGCTGGTGACAAAATGTTCCAAACACACCCCCTGCACAACTCCACCGGGGAAGGTGCCAGACAGGAGTTCTCCTGGTAGTTTTTACATTGCTCCGGTAGGCATCTGAAAGACACCACAAAAGTTGTTCTACCTGCTTTCTGGGCTGAGATGGGGAACCGCTGAATTTTGGAGTCGGCCGGTGACAAAATGTTCCACAGACACCCCCTGCACAACTCCACCGGGGAAGGTGCCAGGAACGAATTCTGTTGGTAGTTTTTACACTACCTTGGTAGGCAGCTGAAAGGCACAAGAAAAGTTGTTGTACCTGCTTTGTGGGCTGAGATGGGGAACCGCTGAATTTTGGAGTCGGCCGTTGACAAAATGTTCCAAACACACCCCATGCACAACTCCACCGGGGAAGGTGCCAGACAGGAGTTCTCCTGGTAGTTTTTACACTACCTTGGTAGGCATCTGAAAGACACCACAAAAGTTGTTCTACCTGCTTTCTGGGCTGAGATGGGGAAACGCTGAATTTTGGAGTCGGCTGGTGACAAAATGTTCCAAACACACCCCATGCACAACTCCACCGGGGAAGGTGCCAGACAGGAGTTCTCCTGGTAGTTTTTACACTACCTTGGTAGGCATCTGAAAGACACCACAAAAGTTGTTCTTCCTGCTTTCTGGGCTGAGATGGGGAACCGCTGAATTTTGGAGTCGGCCGGTGACAAAATGTGCCAAACACACCCCATGCACAACTCCACCACGGAAGGTGCCAGACAGGAGTTCTCTTGGTAGTTTTTACACTACCTTGGTAGGCATCTAAAAGACACCACAAAAGATGTTCTACCTGCTTTCTGGGCTGAGATGGGGAACCGCTGAATTTTGGACTCGGCCGGTGACAAAATGTTCCAAACACACCCCATGCACAACTCCACCGGGGAAGGTGCCAGACAGGAGTTCTCCTGGTAGTTTTTACATTGCTCCGGTAGGCATCTGAAAGACACCACAAAAGTTGTTCTACCTGCTTTCTGGGCTGAGATGGGGAACAGCTGAATTTTGGACTCGGCCGGTGACAAAATGTTCCAAACACACCCCATGCACAACTCCACCGGGGAAGGTGCCAGACAGGAGTTCTCCTGGTAGTTTTTACATTGCTCCGGTAGGCATCTGAAAGACACCACAAAAGTTGTTCTACCTGCTTTCTGGGCTGAGATGGGGAACCGCTGAATTTTGGACTCGGCCGTTGACAAAATGTTCCAAACACACCCCATGCACAACTCCACCGGGGAAGGTGCCAGACAGGAGTTCTCTTGGTAGTTTTTACACTACCTTGGTAGGCAGCTGAAAGACACCACAAAAGTTGTTCTACCTGCTTTCTGGGCTGAGATAGGGAACCGCTGAATTTTGGAGTCGGCTGGTGACAAAATGTTCCAAACACACCCCCTGCACAACTCCACCGGGGAAGGTGCCAGACAGGAGTTCTCCTGGTAGTTTTTACATTGCTCAGGTAGGCATCTGAAAGACACCACAAAAGTTGTTCTACCTGCTTTCTGGGCTGAGATGGGGAAACGCTGAATTTTGGACTCGGCTGGTGACAAAATGTTCCAAACACACCCCATGCACAACTCCACCGGGGAAGGTGCCAGACAGGAGTTCTCCTGGTAGTTTTTACACTACCTTGGTAGGCATCTGAAAGACACCACAAAAGTTGTTCTACCTGCTTTCTGGGCTGAGATGGGGAACCGCTGAATTTTGGACTCGGCCGGTGACAAAATGTTCCAAACACACCCCATGCACAACTCCACCGGGGAAGGTGCCAGACAGGAGTTCTCTTAGTAGTTTTTACACTACCTTGGTAGGCATCTGAAAGACACCACAAAAGTTGTTCTACCTGCTTTCTGGGCTGAGATGGGGAAACGCTGAATTTTGGAGTCGGCTGGTGACAAAATGTTCCAAACACACCCCATGCACAACTCCACCGGGGAAGGTGCCAGACAGGAGTTCTCTTGGTAGTTTTTACACTACCTTGGTAGGCATTTGAAAGGCACCACAAAAGTTGTTCTTCCTGCTTTCTGGGCTGAGATGGGGAACCGCTGAATTTTGGAGTCGGCCGGTGACAAAATGTTCCAAACACACCCCATGCACAACTCCACCACGGAAGGTGCCAGACAGGAGTTCTCCTGGTAGTTTTTACACTACCTTGGTAGGCATCTGAAAGACACCACAAAAGTTGTTCTACCTGCTTTCTGGGCTGAGATGGGGAACCGCTGAATTTTGGACTCGGCCGGTGACAAAATGTTCCAAACACACCCCATGCACAACTCCACCGGGGAAGGTGCCAGACAGGAGTTCTCTTGGTAGTTTTTACACTACCTTGGTAGGCATCTAAAAGACACCACAAAAGTTGTTGTACCTGCTTTCTGGGCTGAGATGGGGAACCGCTGAATTTTGGACTCGGCTGGTGACAAAATGTTCCAAACACACCCCATGCACAACTCCACCGGGGAAGGTGCCAGACAGGAGTTCTCCTGGTAGTTTTTACATTGCTCCGGTAGGCATCTGAAAGACACCACAAAAGTTGTTCTACCTGCTTTCTGGGCTGAGATGGGGAACCGCTGAATTTTGGACTCGGCTGGTGACAAAATGTTCCAAACACACCCCATGCACAACTCCACCGGGGAAGGTGCCAGACAGGAGTTCTCTTGGTAGTTTTTACACTACCTTGGTAGGCATCTGAAAGACACCACAAAAGTTGTTCTACCTGCTTTCTGGGCTGAGATGGGGAAACGCTGAATTTTGGACTCGGCTGGTGACAAAATGTTCCAAACACACCCCATGCACAACTCCACCGGGGAAGGTGCCAGACAGGAGTTCTCCTGGTAGTTTTTACACTACCTTGGTAGGCATCTGAAAGACACCACAAAAGTTGTTCTACCTGCTTTCTGGGCTGAGATGGGGAATCGCTGAATTTTGGAGTCGGCCGGTGACAAAATGTTCCAAACACACCCCATGCACAACTCCACCGGGGAAGGTGCCAGACAGGAGTTCTCTTCGTAGTTTTTACACTACCTTGGTAGGCATCTGAAAGACACCACAAAAGTTGTTCTACCTGCTTTCTGGGCTGAGATGGGGAACAGCTGAATTTTGGACTCGGCCGGTGACAAAATGTTCCAAACACACCCCCTGCACAACTCCACCGGGGAAGGTGCCAGACAGGAGTTCTCCTGGTAGTTTTTACATTGCTCCGGTAGGCATCTGAAAGACACCACAAAAGTTGTTCTACCTGCTTTCTGGGCTGAGATGGGGAACCGCTGATTTTTGGAGTCGGCCGGTGACAAAATTTTTCACAGACACCCCATGCACAACTCCACCGGGGAAGGTGCCAGACAGGAGTTCTCCTGGTGGTTTTTACACTACCTTGGTAGGCATTTGAAAGGCACCACAAAAGTTGTTCTACCTGCTTTCTGGGCTGAGATGGGGAACCGCTGAATTTTGGACTCGGCTGGTGACAAAATGTTCCAAACACACCCCCTGCACAACTCCACCGGGGAAGGTGCCAGACAGGAGTTCTCCTGGTAGTTTTTACATTGATCCGGTAGGCAGCTGAAAGGCACCACAAAAGATGTTCTACCTGCTTTCTGGGCTGAGATGGGGAACCGCTGAATTTTGGACTCGGCTGGTGACAAAATGTTCCAAACACACCCCATGCACAACTCCACCGGGGAAGGTGCCAGACAGGAGTTCTCTTAGTAGTTTTTACACTACCTTGGTAGGCATCTGAAAGGCACCACAAAAGTTGTTCTACCTGCTTTCTGGGCTGAGATGGGGAACCGCTGAATTTTGGACTCGGCCGGTGACAAAATGTTCCAAACACACCCCATGCACAACTCCACCGGGGAAGGTGCCAGACAGGAGTTCTCTTAGTAGTTTTTACACTACCTTGGTAGGCATCTGAAAGACACCACAAAAGTTGTTCTACCTGCTTTCTGGGCTGAGATGGGGAAACGCTGAATTTTGGAGTCGGCTGGTGACAAAATGTTCCAAACACACCCCATGCACAACTCCACCGGGGAAGGTGCCAGACAGGAGTTCTCCTGGTAGTTTTTACATTGGTCCGGTAGGCATCTGAAAGACACCAAAAATGTTGTTCTACCTGCTTTCTGGGCTGAGATGGGGAACAGCTGAATTTTGGACTCGGCCGGTGACAAAATGTTCCAAACACACCCCCTGCACAACTCCACCGGGGAAGGTGCCAGGAACGAATTCTGTTGGTAGTTTTTACACTACCTTGGTAGGCAGCTGAAAGGCACAAGAAAAGTTGTTCTACCTGCTTTGTGGGCTGAGATGGGGAACCGCTGAATTTTGGAGTCGGCCGTTGACAAAATGTTCCAAACACACCCCATGCACAACTCCACCGGGGAAGGTGCCAGACAGGAGTTCTCTTGGTAGTTTTTACACTACCTTGGTAGGCAGCTGAAAGGCACCACAAAAGTTGTTCTACCTGCTTTCTGGGCTGAGATGGGGAAACGCTGAATTTTGGACTCGGCTGGTGACAAAATGTTCCAAACACACCCCATGCACAACTCCACCGGGGAAGGTGCCAGACAGGAGTTCTCCTGGTAGTTTTTACACTACCTTGGTAGGCAGCTGAAAGACACCACAAAAGTTGTTCTACCTGCTTTCTGGGCTGAGATGGGGAACCGCTGAATTTTGGACTCGGCTGGTGATAAAATGTTCCAAACACACCCCCTGCACAACTCCACCGGGGAAGGTGCCATACAGGAGTTCTCCTGGTAGTTTTTACATTGCTCCGGTAGGCATCTGAAAGACACCACAAAAGTTGTTCTACCTGCTTTCTGGGCTGAGATGGGGAACCGCTGAATTTTGGACTCGGCTGGTGACAAAATGTTCCAAACACACCCCCTGCACAACTCCACCGGGAAGGTGCCAGACAGGAGTTCTCCTGGTAGTTTTTACATTGATCCGGTAGGCATCTGAAAGATACCACAAAAGATGTTCTACCTGCTTTCTGGGCTGAGATGGGGAACCGCTGAATTTTGGACTCGGCCGGTGACAAAATGTTCCAAACACACCCCCTGCACAACTCCACCGGGGAAGGTGCCAGACAGGAGTTCTCTTAGTAGTTTTTACACTACCTTGGTAGGCATCTGAAAGACACCACAAAAGTTGTTCTACCTGCTTTCTGGGCTGAGATGGGGAAACGCTGAATTTTGGACTCGGCTGGTGACAAAATGTTCCAAACACACCCCATGCACAACTCCACCGGGGAAGGTGCCAGACAGGAGTTCTCCTGGTAGTTTTTACACTACCTTGGTAGGCATCTGAAAGACACCACAAAAGTTGTTCTACCTGCTTTCTGGGCTGAGATGGGGAATCGCTGAATTTTGGAGTTGGCCGGTGACAAAATGTTCCAAACACACCCCATGCACAACTCCACCGGGGAAGGTGCCAGACAGGAGTTCTCCTGGTAGTTTTTACATTGGTCCGGTAGGCATCTGAAAGACACCAAAAAAGTTGTTCTACCTGCTTTCTGGGCTGAGATGGGGAACCGCTGAATTTTGGAGTCGGCCGGTGACAAAATGTTCCAAACACACCCCCTGCACAACTCCACCGGGGAAGGTGCCAGGAACGAATTCTGTTGGTAGTTTTTACACTACCTTGGTAGGCAGCTGAAAGGCACAAGAAAAGTTGTTCTACCTGCTTTGTGGGCTGAGATGGGGAACCGCTGAATTTTGGAGTCGGCCGTTGACAAAATGTTCCAAACACACCCCATGCACAACTCCACCGGGGAAGGTGCCAGACAGGAGTTCTCTTGGTAGTTTTTACACTACCTTGGTAGGCAGCTGAAAGACACCACAAAAGTTGTTCTACCTGCTTTCTGGGCTGAGATGGGGAATCGCTGAATTTTGGACTCGGCCGGTGACAAAATGTTCCAAACACACCCCATGCACAACTCCACCGGGGAAGGTGCCAGACAGGAGTTCTCTTGGTAGTTTTTACACTACCTTGGTAGGCAGCTGAAAGACACCACAAAAGTTGTTCTACCTGCTTTCTGGGCTGAGATGGGGAACCGCTGAATTTTGGACTCGGCTGGTGATAAAATGTTCCAAACACACCCCCTGCACAACTCCACCGGGGAAGGTGCCAGACAGGAGTTCTCCTGGTAGTTTTTACATTGCTCCGGTAGGCATCTGAAAGACACCACAAAAGTTGTTCTACCTGCTTTCTGGGCTGAGATGGGGAACCGCTGAATTTTGGACTCGGCCGGTGACAAAATGTTTCACAGACACCCCATGCACAACTCCACCGGGGAAGGTGCCAGACAGGAGTTCTCCTGGTAGTTTTTACACTACCTTGGTAGGCATTTGAAAGGCACCACAAAAGTTGTTCTTCCTGCTTTCTGGGCTGAGATGGGGAACCGCTGAATTTTGGAGTCGGCTGGTGGCAAAATGTTCCAAACACACCCCCTGCACAACTCCACCGGGGAAGGTGCCAGACAGGAGTTCTCCTGGTAGTTTTTACATTGATTCAGTAGGCATCTGAAAGATACCACAAAAGATGTTCTACCTGCTTTCTGGGCTGAGATGGGGAACCGCTGAATTTTGGACTCGGCTGGTGACAAAATGTTCCAAACACACCCCATGCACAACTCCACCGGGGAAGGTGCCAGACAGGAGTTCTCTTAGTAGTTTTTACACTACCTTGGTAGGCATCTGAAAGACACCACAAAAGTTGTTCTACCTGCTTTGTGGTCTGAGATGGGGAACCGCTGAATTTTGGACTCGGCCGGTGACAAAATGTTCCAAACACACCCCCTGCACAACTCCACCGGGGAAGGTGCCAGACAGGAGTTCTCTTAGTAGTTTTTACACTACCTTGGTAGGCATCTGAAAGACACCACAAAAGTTGTTCTACCTGCTTTCTGGGCTGAGATGGGGAAACACTGAATTTTGGAGTCGGCTGGTGACAAAATGTTCCAAACACACCCCATGCACAACTCCACCGGGGAAGGTGCCAGACAGGAGTTCTCTTGGTAGTTTTTACACTACCTTGGTAGGCAGCTGAAAGACACCACAAAAGTTGTTCTACCTGCTTTCTGGGCTGAGATGGGGAATCGCTGAATTTTGGACTCGCCGGTGACAAAATGTTCCAAACACACCCCATGCACAACTCCACCGGGGAAGGTGCCAGACAGGAGTTCTCCTGGTAGTTTTTACACTACCTTGGTAGGCATCTGAAAGACACCACAAAAGTTGTTCTACCTGCTTTCTGGGCTGAGATGGGGAAACGCTAAATTTTGGACTCGGCCGGTGACAAAATGTTCCAAACACACCCCCTGCACAACTCCACCGGGGAAGGTGCCGGACAGGAGTTCTCCTGGTAGTTTTTACATTGATCCGGTAGGCATCTGAAAGATACCACAAAAGATGTTCTACCTGCTTTCTGGGCTGAGATGGGGAACCGCTGAATTTTGGACTCGGCTGGTGACAAAATGTTCCAAACACACCCCATGCACAACTCCACCGGGGAAGGTGCCAGACAGGAGTTCTCCTGGTAGTTTTTACATTGCTCCGGTAGGCATCTGAAAGACACCACAAAAGTTGTTCTACCTGCTTTCTGGGCTGAGATGGGGAACCGCTGAATTTTGGAGTCGGCCGGTGACAAAATGTTCCAAACACACCCCATGCACAACTCCACCGGGGAAGGTGCCAGACAGGAGTTCTCTTGGTAGTTTTTACACTACCTTGGTAGGCATCTAAAAGACACCACAAAAGTTGTTCTACCTGCTTTCTGGGCTGAGATGGGGAACCGCTGAATTTTGGACTCGGCTGGTGACAAAATGTTCCAAACACACCCCCTGCACAACTCCACCGGGGAAGGTGCCAGACAGGAGTTCTCCTGGTAGTTTTACATTGCTCCGGTAGGCATCTGAAAGACACCACAAAAGTTGTTCTACCTGCTTTCTGGGCTGAGATGGGGAACCGCTGAATTTTGGAGTCGGCCGGTGACAAAATGTTCCAAACACACCCCATGCACAACTCCACCGGGGCAGGTGCCAGACAGGAGTTCTCTTGGTAGTTTTTACACTACCTTGGTAGGCATCTAAAAGACACCACAAAAGTTGTTCTACCTGCTTTCTGGGCTGAGATGGGGAACCGCTGAATTTTGGACTCGGCTGGTGACAAAATGTTCCAAACACACCCCCTGCACAACTCCACCGGGGAAGGTGCCAGACAGGAGTTCTCTTGGTAGTTTTTACATTGCTCCAGTAGGCATCTGAAAGACACCACAAAAGTTGTTCTACCTGCTTTCTGGGCTGAGATGGGGAACCGCTGAATTTTGGACTCGGCCGTTGACAAAATGTTCCAAACACACCCCATGCACAACTCCACCGGGGAAGGTGCCAGACAGGAGTTCTCTTGGTAGTTTTTACACTACCTTGGTAGGCATCTAAAAGACACCACAAAAGTTGTTCTACCTGCTTTCTGGGCTGAGATGGGGAACCGCTGAATTTTGGACTCGGCTGGTGACAAAATGTTCCAAACACACCCCCTGCACAACTCCACCGGGGAAGGTGCCAGACAGGAGTTCTCCTGGTAGTTTTACATTGCTCCGGTAGGCATCTGAAAGACACCACAAAAGTTGTTCTACCTGCTTTCTGGGCTGAGATGGGGAACCGCTGAATTTTGGAGTCGGCCGGTGACAAAATGTTCCAAACACACCCCATGCACAACTCCACCGGGGAAGGTGCCAGACAGGAGTTCTCTTGGTAGTTTTTACACTACCTTGGTAGGCATCTGAAAGACACCACAAAAGTTGTTCTACCTGCTTTCTGGGCTGAGATGGGGAACAGCTGAATTTTGGACTCGGCCGGTGACAAAATGTTCCAAACACACCCCATGCACAACTCCACCGGGGAAGGTGCCAGACAGGAGTTCTCTTAGTAGTTTTTACACTACCTTGGTAGGCATCTGAAAGACACCACAAAAGTTGTTCTACCTGCTTTCTGGGCTGAGATGGGGAACCGCTGAATTTTGGACTCGGCCGGTGACAAAATGTTCCAAACACACCCCATGCACAACTCCACCGGGGAAGGTGCCAGACAGGAGTTCTCATGGTAGTTTTTACACTACCTTGGTAGGCATCTGAAAGACACCACAAAAGTTGTTCTACCTGCTTTCTGGGCTGAGATGGGGAATCGCTGAATTTTGGACTCGGCCGGTGACAAAATGTTCCAAACACACCCCATGCACAACTCCACCGGGGAAGGTGCCAGACAGGAGTTCTCCTGGTAGTTTTTACACTACCTTGGTAGGCATCTGAAAGACACCACAAAAGTTGTTCTTCCTGCTTTCTGGGCTGAGATGGGGAACCGCTGAATTTTGGAGTCGGCCGGTGACAAAATGTTCCAAACACACCCCATGCACAACTCCACCGGGGAAGGTGCCAGACAGGAGTTCTCTTGGTAGTTTTTACACTACCTTGGTAGGCATCTAAAAGACACCACAAAAGATGTTCTACCTGCTTTCTGGGCTGAGATGGGGAACCGCTGAATTTTGGACTCGGCCGGTGACAAAATGTTCCAAACACACCCCATGCACAACTCCACCGGGGAAGGTGCCAGACAGGAGTTCTCCTGGTAGTTTTTACATTGCTCCGGTAGGCATCTGAAAGACACCACAAAAGTTGTTCTACCTGCTTTCTGGGCTGAGATGGGGAACAGCTGAATTTTGGACTCGGCCGGTGACAAAATGTTCCAAACACACCCCATGCACAACTCCACCGGGGAAGGTGCCAGACAGGAGTTCTCCTGGTAGTTTTTTACATTGCTCCGGTAGGCATCTGAAAGACACCACAAAAGTTGTTCTACCTGCTTTCTGGGCTGAGATGGGGAACCGCTGAATTTTGGACTCGGCCGTTGACAAAATGTTCCAAACACACCCCATGCACAACTCCACCGGGGAAGGTGCAGACAGGAGTTCTCTTGGTAGTTTTTACACTACCTTGGTAGGCAGCTGAAAGACACCACAAAAGTTGTTCTACCTGCTTTCTGGGCTGAGATAGGGAACCGCTGAATTTTGGAGTCGGCTGGTGACAAAATGTTCCAAACACACCCCCCTGCACAACTCCACCGGGGAAGGTGCCAGACAGGAGTTCTCCTGGTAGTTTTTACATTGCTCAGGTAGGCATCTGAAAGACACCACAAAAGTTGTTCTACCTGCTTTCTGGGCTGAGATGGGAACAGCTGAATTTTGGACTCGGCTGGTGACAAAATGTTCCAAACACACCCCATGCACAACTCCACCACGGAAGGTGCCAGACAGGAGTTCTCCTGGTAGTTTTTACACTACCTTGGTAGGCATCTGAAAGACACCACAAAAGTTGTTCTACCTGCTTTCTGGGCTGAGATGGGGAATCGCTGAATTTTGGAGTCGGCCGTTGACAAAATGTTCCAAACACACCCCATGCACAACTCCACCGGGGAAGGTGCCAGACAGGAGTTCTCTTAGTAGTTTTTACACTACCTTGGTAGGCATCTGAAAGACACCACAAAAGTTGTTCTACCTGCTTTCTGGGCTGAGATGGGGAAACGCTGAATTTTGGAGTCGGCTGGTGACAAAATGTTCCAAACACACCCCATGCACAACTCCACCGGGGAAGGTGCCAGACAGGAGTTCTCCTGGTAGTTTTTACACTACCTTGGTAGGCAGCTGAAAGACACCACAAAAGTTGTTCTACCTGCTTTCTGGGCTGAGATGGGGAATCGCTGAATTTTGGACTCGGCCGGTGACAAAATGTTCCAAACACACCCCATGCACAACTCCACCGGGGAAGGTGCCAGACAGGAGTTCTCTTAGTAGTTTTTACACTACCTTGGTAGGCATCTGAAAGACACCACAAAAGTTGTTCTACCTGCTTTCTGGGCTGAGATGGGGAACCGCTGAATTTTGGACTCGGCTGGTGACAAAATGTTCCAAACACACCCCATGCACAACTCCACCGGGGAAGGTGCCAGACAGGAGTTCTCCTGGTAGTTTTTACACTACCTTGGTAGGCATCTGAAAGACACCACAAAAGTTGTTCTACCTGCTTTCTGGGCTGAGATGGGGAATCGCTGAATTTTGGACTCGGCCGGTGACAAAATGTTCCAAACACACCCCATGCACAACTCCACCGGGGAAGGTGCCAGACAGGAGTTCTCCTGGTAGTTTTTACATTGGTCCGGTAGGCATCTGAAAGACACCACAAAAGTTGTTCTACCTGCTTTCTGGGCTGAGATGGGGAACCGCTGAATTTTGGAGTCGGCCGGTGACAAAATGTTCCAAACACACCCCCTGCACAACTCCACCGGGGAAGGTGCCAGGAACGAATTCTGTTGGTAGTTTTTACACTACCTTGGTAGGCAGCTGAAAGACACCACAAAAGTTGTTCTACCTGCTTTCTGGGCTGAGATGGGGAACCGCTGAATTTTGGAGTCGGCCGTTGACAAAATGTTCCAAACACACCCCATGCACAACTCCACCGGGGAAGGTGCCAGACAGGAGTTCTCTTGGTAGTTTTTACACTACCTTGGTAGGCATCTGAAAGACACCACAAAAGTTGTTCTACCTGCTTTCTGGGCTGAGATGGGGAATCGCTGAATTTTGGACTCGGCCGGTGACAAAATGTTCCAAACACACCCCATGCACAACTCCACCGGGGAAGGTGCCAGACAGGAGTCCTCCTGGTAGTTTTTACACTACCTTGGTAGGCAGCTGAAAGACACCACAAAAGTTGTTCTACCTGCTTTCTGGGCTGAGATGGGGAACCGCTGAATTTTGGACTCGGCTGGTGATAAAATGTTCCAAACACACCCCCTGCACAACTCCACCGGGGAAGGTGCCAGACAGGAGTTCTCCTGGTAGTTTTTACATTGCTCCGGTAGGCATCTGAAAGACACCACAAAAGTTGTTCTACCTGCTTTCTGGGCTGAGATGGGGAAACGCTGAATTTTGGACTCGGCCGGTGACAAAATGTTTCACAGACACCCCATGCACAACTCCACCGGGGAAGGTGCCAGACAGGAGTTCTCCTGGTAGTTTTTACACTACCTTGGTAGGCATTTGAAAGGCACCACAAAAGTTGTTCTTCCTGCTTTCTGGGCTGAGATGGGGAACCGCTGAATTTTGGAGTCGGCTGGTGGCAAAATGTTCCAAACACACCCCCTGCACAACTCCACCCGGGAAGGTGCCAGACAGGAGTTCTCCTGGTAGTTTTTACATTGATTCAGTAGGCATATGAAAGATACCACAAAAGATGTTCTACCTGCTTTCTGGGCTGAGATGGGGAACCGCTGAATTTTGGACTCGGCTGGTGACAAAATGTTCCAAACACACCCCATGCACAACTCCACCGGGGAAGGTGCCAGACAGGAGTTCTCCTGGTAGTTTTTACACTACCTTGGTAGGCATCTGAAAGACACCACAAAAGTTGTTCTACCTGCTTTCTGGGCTGAGATGGGGAAACACTGAATTTTGGAGTCGGCTGGTGACAAAATGTTCCAAACACACCCCATGCACAACTCCACCGGGGAAGGTGCCAGACAGGAGTTCTCTTGGTAGTTTTTACACTACCTTGGTAGGCAGCTGAAAGACACCACAAAAGTTGTTCTACCTGCTTTCTGGGCTGAGATGGGGAATCGCTGAATTTTGGACTCGGCCGGTGACAAAATGTTCCAAACACACCCCATGCACAACTCCACCGGGGAAGGTGCCAGACAGGAGTTCTCCTGGTAGTTTTTACACTACCTTGGTAGGCATCTGAAAGACACCACAAAAGTTGTTCTACCTGCTTTCTGGGCTGAGATGGGGAAACGCTAAATTTTGGACTCGGCCGGTGACAAAATGTTCCAAACACACCCCCTGCACAACTCCACCGGGGAAGGTGCCAGACAGGAGTTCTCCTGGTAGTTTTTACATTGATCCGGTAGGCATCTGAAAGATACCACAAAAGATGTTCTACCTGCTTTCTGGGCTGAGATGGGGAACCGCTGAATTTTGGACTCGGCTGGTGACAAAATGTTCCAAACACACCCCCCTGCACAACTCCACCGGGGAAGGTGCCAGAAGGAGTTCTCCTGGTAGTTTTACATTGCTCCGGTAGGCATCTGAAAGACACCACAAAAGTTGTTCTACCTGCTTTCTGGGCTGAGATGGGGAACCGCTGAATTTTGGAGTCGGCCGGTGACAAAATGTTCCAAACACACCCCATGCACAACTCCACCGGGGAAGGTGCCAGACAGGAGTTCTCTTGGTAGTTTTTACACTACCTTGGTAGGCATCTGAAAGACACCACAAAAGTTGTTCTACCTGCTTTCTGGGCTGAGATGGGGAACCGCTGAATTTTGGAGTCGGCCGTTGACAAAATGTTCCAAACACACCCCATGCACAACTCTACCGGGGAAGGTGCCAGACAGGAGTTCTCTTAGTAGTTTTTACACTACCTTGGTAGGCATCTGAAAGACACCACAAAAGTTGTTCTACCTGCTTTCTGGGCTGAGATGGGGAAACGCTGAATTTTGGAGTCGGCTGGTGACAAAATGTTCCAAACACACCCCATGCACAACTCCACCGGGGAAGGTGCCAGACAGGAGTTCTCATGGTAGTTTTTACACTACCTTGGTAGGCATCTGAAAGACACCACAAAAGTTGTTCTACCTGCTTTCTGGGCTGAGATGGGGAATCGCTGAATTTTGGACTCGGCCGGTGACAAAATGTTCCAAACACACCCCATGCACAACTCCACCGGGGAAGGTGCCAGACAGGAGTTCTCTTGGTAGTTTTTACACTACCTTGGTAGGCATCTGAAAGACACCACAAAAGTTGTTCTACCTGCTTTCTGGGCTGAGATGGGGAACCGCTGAATTTTGGAGTCGGCTGGTGACAAAATGTTCCAAACACACCCCATGCACAACTCCACCGGGGAAGGTGCCAGACAGGAGTTCTCCTGGTAGTTTTTACACTACCTTGGTAGGCATCTGAAAGACACCACAAAAGTTGTTCTTCCTGCTTTCTGGGCTGAGATGGGGAACCGCTGAATTTTGGAGTCGGCCGGTGACAAAATGTTCCAAACACACCCCATGCACAACTCCACCACGGAAGGTGCCAGACAGGAGTTCTCTTGGTAGTTTTTACACTACCTTGGTAGGCATCTAAAAGACACCACAAAAGATGTTCTACCTGCTTTCTGGGCTGAGATGGGGAACCGCTGAATTTTGGACTCGGCCGGTGACAAAATGTTCCAAACACACCCCCTGCACAACTCCACCGGGGAAGGTGCCAGACAGGAGTTCTCCTGGTAGTTTTTACATTGCTCCGGTAGGCATCTGAAAGACACCACAAAAGTTGTTCTACCTGCTTTCTGGGCTGAGATGGGGAATCGCTGAATTTTGGAGTCGGCCGTTGACAGAATGTTCCAAACACACCCCATGCACAACTCCACCGGGGAAGGTGCCAGACAGGAGTTCTCTTAGTAGTTTTTACACTACCTTGGTAGGCATCTGAAAGACACCACAAAAGTTGTTCTACCTGCTTTCTGGGCTGAGATGGGGAAACGCTGAATTTTGGAGTCGGCTGGTGACAAAATGTTCCAAACACACCCCATGCACAACTCCACCGGGGAAGGTGCCAGACAGGAGTTCTCCTGGTAGTTTTTACACTACCTTGGTAGGCAGCTGAAAGACACCACAAAAGTTGTTCTACCTGCTTTCTGGGCTGAGATGGGGAATCGCTGAATTTTGGACTCGGCCGGTGACAAAATGTTCCAAACACACCCCATGCACAACTCCACCGGGGAAGGTGCCAGACAGGAGTTCTCTTAGTAGTTTTTACACTACCTTGGTAGGCATCTGAAAGACACCACAAAAGTTGTTCTACCTGCTTTCTGGGCTGAGATGGGGAAACGCTGAATTTTGGACTCGGCTGGTGACAAAATGTTCCAAACACACCCCATGCACAACTCCACCGGGGAAGGTGCCAGACAGGAGTTCTCCTGGTAGTTTTTACACTACCTTGGTAGGCAGCTGAAAGACACCACAAAAGTTGTTCTACCTGCTTTCTGGGCTGAGATGGGGAATCGCTGAATTTTGGACTCGGCCGGTGACAAAATGTTCCAAACACACCCCATGCACAACTCCACCGGGGAAGGTGCCAGACAGGAGTTCTCTTAGTAGTTTTTACACTACCTTGGTAGGCATCTGAAAGACACCACAAAAGATGTTCTACCTGCTTTCTGGGCTGAGATGGGGAACCGCTGAATTTTGGACTCGGCTGGTGACAAAATGTTCCAAACACACCCCATGCACAACTCCACCGGGGAAGGTGCCAGACAGGAGTTCTCCTGGTAGTTTTTACACTACCTTGGTAGGCATCTGAAAGACACCACAAAAGTTGTTCTACCTGCTTTCTGGGCTGAGATGGGGAATCGCTGAATTTTGGAGTCGGCCGGTGACAAAATGTTCCAAACACACCCCATGCACAACTCCACCGGGGAAGGTGCCAGACAGGAGTTCTCCTGGTAGTTTTTACATTGGTCCGGTAGGCATCTGAAAGACACCAAAAAAGTTGTTCTACCTGCTTTCTGGGCTGAGATGGGGAACCGCTGAATTTTGGAGTCGGCCGGTGACAAAATGTTCCAAACACACCCCCTGCACAACTCCACCGGGGAAGGTGCCAGGAACGAATTCTGTTGGTAGTTTTTACACTACCTTGGTAGGCAGCTGAAAGACACCACAAAAGTTGTTCTACCTGCTTTCTGGGCTGAGATGGGGAACCGCTGAATTTTGGAGTCGGCCGTTGACAAAATGTTCCAAACACACCCCATGCACAACTCCACCGGGGAAGGTGCCAGACAGGAGTTCTCTTGGTAGTTTTTACACTACCTTGGTAGGCATCTGAAAGACACCACAAAAGTTGTTCTACCTGCTTTCTGGGCTGAGATGGGGAATCGCTGAATTTTGGACTCGGCCGGTGACAAAATGTTCCAAACACACCCCATGCACAACTCCACCGGGGAAGGTGCCAGACAGGAGTCCTCCTGGTAGTTTTTACACTACCTTGGTAGGCAGCTGAAAGACACCACAAAAGTTGTTCTACCTGCTTTCTGGGCTGAGATGGGGAACCGCTGAATTTTGGACTCGGCTGGTGATAAAATGTTCCAAACACACCCCCCTGCACAACTCCACCGGGGAAGGTGCCAGACAGGAGTTCTCCTGGTAGTTTTTACATTGCTCCGGTAGGCATCTGAAAGACACCACAAAAGTTGTTCTACCTGCTTTCTGGGCTGAGATGGGGAAACGCTGAATTTTGGACTCGGCCGGTGACAAAATGTTTCACAGACACCCCATGCACAACTCCACCGGGGAAGGTGCCAGACAGGAGTTCTCCTGGTAGTTTTTACACTACCTTGGTAGGCATTTGAAAGGCACCACAAAAGTTGTTCTTCCTGCTTTCTGGGCTGAGATGGGGAACCGCTGAATTTTGGAGTCGGCTGGTGGCAAAATGTTCCAAACACACCCCCTGCACAACTCCACCCGGGAAGGTGCCAGACAGGAGTTCTCCTGGTAGTTTTTACATTGATTCAGTAGGCATCTGAAAGATACCACAAAAGATGTTCTACCTGCTTTCTGGGCTGAGATGGGGAACCGCTGAATTTTGGACTCGGCTGGTGACAAAATGTTCCAAACACACCCCATGCACAACTCCACCGGGGAAGGTGCCAGACAGGAGTTCTCCTGGTAGTTTTTACACTACCTTGGTAGGCATCTGAAAGACACCACAAAAGTTGTTCTACCTGCTTTCTGGGCTGAGATGGGGAAACACTGAATTTTGGAGTCGGCTGGTGACAAAATGTTCCAAACACACCCCATGCACAACTCCACCGGGGAAGGTGCCAGACAGGAGTTCTCTTGGTAGTTTTTACACTACCTTGGTAGGCAGCTGAAAGACACCACAAAAGTTGTTCTACCTGCTTTCTGGGCTGAGATGGGGAATCGCTGAATTTTGGACTCGGCCGGTGACAAAATGTTCCAAACACACCCCATGCACAACTCCACCGGGGAAGGTGCCAGACAGGAGTTCTCCTGGTAGTTTTTACACTACCTTGGTAGGCATCTGAAAGACACCACAAAAGTTGTTCTACCTGCTTTCTGGGCTGAGATGGGGAAACGCTAAATTTTGGACTCGGCCGGTGACAAAATGTTCCAAACACACCCCCTGCACAACTCCACCGGGGAAGGTGCCAGACAGGAGTTCTCCTGGTAGTTTTTACATTGATCCGGTAGGCATCTGAAAGATACCACAAAAGATGTTCTACCTGCTTTCTGGGCTGAGATGGGGAACCGCTGAATTTTGGACTCGGCTGGTGACAAAATGTTCCAAACACACCCCATGCACAACTCCACCGGGGAAGGTGCCAGACAGGAGTTCTCCTGGTAGTTTTTACATTGCTCCGGTAGGCATCTGAAAGACACCACAAAAGTTGTTCTACCTGCTTTCTGGGCTGAGATGGGGAACCGCTGAATTTTGGAGTCGGCCGGTGACAAAATGTTCCAAACACACCCCATGCACAACTCCACCGGGGAAGGTGCCAGACAGGAGTTCTCTTGGTAGTTTTTACACTACCTTGGTAGGCATCTAAAAGACACCACAAAAGTTGTTCTACCTGCTTTCTGGGCTGAGATGGGGAACCGCTGAATTTTGGACTCGGCTGGTGACAAAATGTTCCAAACACACCCCCTGCACAACTCCACCGGGGAAGGTGCCAGACAGGAGTTCTCCTGGTAGTTTTACATTGCTCCGGTAGGCATCTGAAAGACACCACAAAAGTTGTTCTACCTGCTTTCTGGGCTGAGATGGGGAACCGCTGAATTTTGGAGTCGGCCGGTGACAAAATGTTCCAAACACACCCCATGCACAACTCCACCGGGGAAGGTGCCAGACAGGAGTTCTCTTGGTAGTTTTTACACTACCTTGGTAGGCATCTGAAAGACACCACAAAAGTTGTTCTACCTGCTTTCTGGGCTGAGATGGGGAACCGCTGAATTTTGGAGTCGGCCGTTGACAAAATGTTCCAAACACACCCCATGCACAACTCTACCGGGGAAGGTGCCAGACAGGAGTTCTCTTAGTAGTTTTTACACTACCTTGGTAGGCATCTGAAAGACACCACAAAAGTTGTTCTACCTGCTTTCTGGGCTGAGATGGGGAAACGCTGAATTTTGGAGTCGGCTGGTGACAAAATGTTCCAAACACACCCCATGCACAACTCCACCGGGGAAGGTGCCAGACAGGAGTTCTCATGGTAGTTTTTACACTACCTTGGTAGGCATCTGAAAGACACCACAAAAGTTGTTCTACCTGCTTTCTGGGCTGAGATGGGGAATCGCTGAATTTTGGACTCGGCCGGTGACAAAATGTTCCAAACACACCCCATGCACAACTCCACCGGGGAAGGTGCCAGACAGGAGTTCTCTTGGTAGTTTTTACACTACCTTGGTAGGCATCTGAAAGACACCACAAAAGTTGTTCTACCTGCTTTCTGGGCTGAGATGGGGAACCGCTGAATTTTGGAGTCGGCTGGTGACAAAATGTTCCAAACACACCCCATGCACAACTCCACCGGGGAAGGTGCCAGACAGGAGTTCTCCTGGTAGTTTTTACACTACCTTGGTAGGCATCTGAAAGACACCACAAAAGTTGTTCTTCCTGCTTTCTGGGCTGAGATGGGGAACCGCTGAATTTTGGAGTCGGCCGGTGACAAAATGTTCCAAACACACCCCATGCACAACTCCACCACGGAAGGTGCCAGACAGGAGTTCTCTTGGTAGTTTTTACACTACCTTGGTAGGCATCTAAAAGACACCACAAAAGATGTTCTACCTGCTTTCTGGGCTGAGATGGGGAACCGCTGAATTTTGGACTCGGCCGGTGACAAAATGTTCCAAACACACCCCCTGCACAACTCCACCGGGGAAGGTGCCAGACAGGAGTTCTCCTGGTAGTTTTTACATTGCTCCGGTAGGCATCTGAAAGACACCACAAAAGTTGTTCTACCTGCTTTCTGGGCTGAGATGGGGAACAGCTGAATTTTGGACTCGGCCGGTGACAAAATGTTCCAAACACACCCCCTGCACAACTCCACCGGGGAAGGTGCCAGACAGGAGTTCTCCTGGTAGTTTTTACATTGCTCCGGTAGGCATCTGAAAGACACCACAAAAGTTGTTCTACCTGCTTTCTGGGCTGAGATGGGGAACCGCTGAATTTTGGACTCGGCCGTTGACAAAATGTTCCAAACACACCCCATGCACAACTCCACTGGGGAAGGTGCCAGACAGGAGTTCTCTTGGTAGTTTTTACACTACCTTGGTAGGCATCTGAAAGACACCACAAAAGTTGTTCTACCTGCTTTCTGGGCTGAGATAGGGAACCGCTGAATTTTGGAGTCGGCTGGTGACAAAATGTTCCAAACACACCCCCTGCACAACTCCACCGGGGGAAGGTGCCAGACAGGAGTTCTCCTGGTAGTTTTTACATTGCTCAGGTAGGCATCTGAAAGACACCACAAAAGTTGTTCTACCTGCTTTCTGGGCTGAGATGGGGAACAGCTGAATTTTGGACTCGGCTGGTGACAAAATGTTCCAAACACACCCCATGCACAACTCCACCACGGAAGGTGCCAGACAGGAGTTCTCCTGGTAGTTTTTACACTACCTTGGTAGGCATCTGAAAGACACCACAAAAGTTGTTCTACCTGCTTTCTGGGCTGAGATGGGGAATCGCTGAATTTTGGACTCGGCCGGTGACAAAATGTTCCAAACACACCCCATGCACAACTCCACCGGGGAAGGTGCCAGACAGGAGTTCTCTTAGTAGTTTTTACACTACCTTGGTAGGCATCTGAAAGACACCACAAAAGTTGTTCTACCTGCTTTCTGGGCTGAGATGGGGAAACGCTGAATTTTGGAGTCGGCTGGTGACAAAATGTTCCAAACACACCCCCTGCACAACTCCACCGGGGAAGGTGCCAGACAGGAGTTCTCCTGGTAGTTTTACATTGCTCCGGTAGGCATCTGAAAGACACCACAAAAGTTGTTCTACCTGCTTTCTGGGCTGAGATGGGGAACCGCTGAATTTTGGACTCGGCTGGTGAC
This sequence comes from Falco cherrug, assembly GCF_023634085.1. Lineage (NCBI taxonomy): Eukaryota > Metazoa > Chordata > Aves > Falconiformes > Falconidae > Falco > Falco cherrug. Next base: position 218,858 of record NW_026599331.1, read on the forward strand.
AAAATGTTCCAAACACACCCCCTGCACAACTCCACCGGGGAAGGTGCCAGACAGGAGTTCTCCTGGTAGTTTTACATTGCTCCGGTAGGCATCTGAAAGACACCACAAAAGTTGTTCTACCTGCTTTCTGGGCTGAGATGGGGAACCGCTGAATTTTGGAGTCGGCCGGTGACAAAATGTTCCAAACACACCCCATGCACAACTCCACCGGGGAAGGTGCCAGACAGGAGTTCTCTTGGTAGTTTTTACACTACCTTGGTAGGCATCTAAAAGACACCACAAAAGTTGTTCTACCTGCTTTCTGGGCTGAGATGGGGAACCGCTGAATTTTGGACTCGGCTGGTGACAAAATGTTCCAAACACACCCCCTGCACAACTCCACCGGGGAAGGTGCCAGACAGGAGTTCTCTTGGTAGTTTTTACATTGCTCCAGTAGGCATCTGAAAGACACCACAATAGTTGTTCTACCTGCTTTCTGGGCTGAGATGGGGAACCGCTGAATTTTGGACTCGGCCGTTGACAAAATGTTCCAAACACACCCCATGCACAACTCCACCGGGGAAGGTGCCAGACAGGAGTTCTCTTGGTAGTTTTTACACTACCTTGGTAGGCATCTAAAAGACACCACAAAAGTTGTTCTACCTGCTTTCTGGGCTGAGATGGGGAACCGCTGAATTTTGGACTCGGCTGGTGACAAAATGTTCCAAACACACCCCCTGCACAACTCCACCGGGGAAGGTGCCAGACAGGAGTTCTCCTGGTAGTTTTACATTGCTCCGGTAGGCATCTGAAAGACACCACAAAAGTTGTTCTACCTGCTTTCTGGGCTGAGATGGGGAACCGCTGAATTTTGGAGTCGGCCGGTGACAAAATGTTCCAAACACACCCCATGCACAACTCCACCGGGGAAGGTGCCAGACAGGAGTTCTCTTGGTAGTTTTTACACTACCTTGGTAGGCATCTGAAAGACACCACAAAAGTTGTTCTACCTGCTTTCTGGGCTGAGATGGGGAACCGCTGAATTTTGGACTCGGCCGGTGACAAAATGTTCCAAACACACCCCATGCACAACTCCACCGGGGAAGGTGCCAGACAGGAGTTCTCTTAGTAGTTTTTACACTACCTTGGTAGGCATCTGAAAGACACCACAAAAGTTGTTCTACCTGCTTTCTGGGCTGAGATGGGGAACCGCTGAATTTTGGACTCGGCCGGTGACAAAATGTTCCAAACACACCCCATGCACAACTCCACCGGGGAAGGTGCCAGACAGGAGTTCTCATGGTAGTTTTTACACTACCTTGGTAGGCATCTGAAAGACACCACAAAAGTTGTTCTACCTGCTTTCTGGGCTGAGATGGGGAATCGCTGAATTTTGGACTCGGCCGGTGACAAAATGTTCCAAACACACCCCATGCACAACTCCACCGGGGAAGGTGCCAGACAGGAGTTCTCTTGGTAGTTTTTACACTACCTTGGTAGGCATCTGAAAGACACCACAAAAGTTGTTCTACCTGCTTTCTGGGCTGAGATGGGGAACCGCTGAATTTTGGAGTCGGCTGGTGACAAAATGTTCCAAACACACCCCATGCACAACTCCACCGGGGAAGGTGCCAGACAGGAGTTCTCCTGGTAGTTTTTACACTACCTTGGTAGGCATCTGAAAGACACCACAAAAGTTGTTCTTCCTGCTTTCTGGGCTGAGATGGGGAACCGCTGAATTTTGGAGTCGGCCGGTGACAAAATGTTCCAAACACACCCCATGCACAACTCCACCGGGGAAGGTGCCAGACAGGAGTTCTCTTGGTAGTTTTTACACTACCTTGGTAGGCATCTAAAAGACACCACAAAAGATGTTCTACCTGCTTTGTGGGCTGAGATGGGGAACCGCTGAATTTTGGACTCGGCCGGTGACAAAATGTTCCAAACACACCCCATGCACAACTCCACCGGGGAAGGTGCCAGACAGGAGTTCTCCTGGTAGTTTTTACATTGCTCCGGTAGGCATCTGAAAGACACCACAAAAGTTGTTCTACCTGCTTTCTGGGCTGAGATGGGGAACCGCTGAATTTTGGACTCGGCCGGTGACAAAATGTTCCAAACACACCCCATGCACAACTCCACCGGGGAAGGTGCCAGACAGGAGTTCTCCTGGTAGTTTTTACATTGCTCCGGTAGGCATCTGAAAGACACCACAAAAGTTGTTCTACCTGCTTTCTGGGCTGAGATGGGGAACCGCTGAATTTTGGACTCGGCCGTTGACAAAATGTTCCAAACACACCCCATGCACAACTCCACCGGGGAAGGTGCCAGACAGGAGTTCTCTTGGTAGTTTTTACACTACCTTGGTAGGCAGCTGAAAGACACCACAAAAGTTGTTCTACCTGCTTTCTGGGCTGAGATGGGGAACAGCTGAATTTTGGACTCGGCTGGTGACAAAATGTTCCAAACACACCCCCTGCACAACTCCACCGGGGAAGGTGCCAGACAGGAGTTCTCCTGGTAGTTTTTACACTACCTTGGTAGGCATCTGAAAGACACCACAAAAGTTGTTCTACCTGCTTTCTGGGCTGAGATGGGGAATCGCTGAATTTTGGAGTCGGCCGTTGACAAAATGTTCCAAACACACCCCATGCACAACTCCACCGGGGAAGGTGCCAGACAGGAGTTCTCTTAGTAGTTTTTACACTACCTTGGTAGGCATCTGAAAGACACCACAAAAGTTGTTCTACCTGCTTTCTGGGCTGAGATGGGGAAACGCTGAATTTTGGAGTCGGCTGGTGACAAAATGTTCCAAACACACCCCATGCACAACTCCACCGGGGAAGGTGCCAGACAGGAGTTCTCCTGGTAGTTTTTACACTACCTTGGTAGGCAGCTGAAAGACACCACAAAAGTTGTTCTACCTGCTTTCTGGGCTGAGATGGGGAATCGCTGAATTTTGGACTCGGCCGGTGACAAAATGTTCCAAACACACCCCATGCACAACTCCACCGGGGAAGGTGCCAGACAGGAGTTCTCTTAGTAGTTTTTACACTACCTTGGTAGGCATCTGAAAGACACCACAAAAGTTGTTCTACCTGCTTTCTGGGCTGAGATGGGGAAACGCTGAATTTTGGACTCGGCTGGTGACAAAATGTTCCAAACACACCCCATGCACAACTCCACCGGGGAAGGTGCCAGACAGGAGTTCTCCTGGTAGTTTTTACACTACCTTGGTAGGCATCTGAAAGACACCACAAAAGTTGTTCTACCTGCTTTCTGGGCTGAGATGGGGAATCGCTGAATTTTGGAGTCGGCCGGTGACAAAATGTTCCAAACACACCCCATGCACAACTCCACCGGGGAAGGTGCCAGACAGGAGTTCTCCTGGTAGTTTTTACATTGGTCCGGTAGGCATCTGAAAGACACCACAAAAGTTGTTCTACCTGCTTTCTGGGCTGAGATGGGGAACCGCTGAATTTTGGAGTCGGCCGGTGACAAAATGTTCCAAACACACCCCCTGCACAACTCCACCGGGGAAGGTGCCAGGAACGAATTCTGTTGGTAGTTTTTACACTACCTTGGTAGGCAGCTGAAAGACACCACAAAAGTTGTTCTACCTGCTTTCTGGGCTGAGATGGGGAACCGCTGAATTTTGGAGTCGGCCGTTGACAAAATGTTCCAAACACACCCCATGCACAACTCCACCGGGGAAGGTGCCAGACAGGAGTTCTCTTGGTAGTTTTTACACTACCTTGGTAGGCATCTGAAAGACACCACAAAAGTTGTTCTACCTGCTTTCTGGGCTGAGATGGGGAATCGCTGAATTTTGGAGTCGGCCGGTGACAAAATGTTCCAAACACACCCCATGCACAACTCCACCGGGGAAGGTGCCAGACAGGAGTTCTCTTGGTAGTTTTTACACTACCTTGGTAGGCAGCTGAAAGACACCACAAAAGTTGTTCTACCTGCTTTCTGGGCTGAGATGGGGAACCGCTGAATTTTGGACTCGGCTGGTGATAAAATGTTCCAAACACACCCCCTGCACAACTCCACCGGGGAAGGTGCCAGACAGGAGTTCTCCTGGTAGTTTTTACATTGCTCCGGTAGGCATCTGAAAGACACCACAAAAGTTGTTCTACCTGCTTTCTGGGCTGAGATGGGGAAACGCTGAATTTTGGACTCGGCCGGTGACAAAATGTTTCACAGACACCCCATGCACAACTCCACCGGGGAAGGTGCCAGACAGGAGTTCTCCTGGTAGTTTTTACACTACCTTGGTAGGCATTTGAAAGGCACCACAAAAGTTGTTCTTCCTGCTTTCTGGGCTGAGATGGGGAACCGCTGAATTTTGGAGTCGGCTGGTGGCAAAATGTTCCAAACACACCCCCTGCACAACTCCACCCGGGAAGGTGCCAGACAGGAGTTCTCCTGGTAGTTTTTACGTTGATTCAGTAGGCATCTGAAAGATACCACAAAAGATGTTCTACCTGCTTTCTGGGCTGAGATGGGGAACCGCTGAATTTTGGACTCGGCTGGTGACAAAATGTTCCAAACACACCCCATGCACAACTCCACCGGGGAAGGTGCCAGACAGGAGTTCTCCTGGTAGTTTTTACACTACCTTGGTAGGCATCTGAAAGACACCACAAAAGTTGTTCTACCTGCTTTCTGGGCTGAGATGGGGAAACACTGAATTTTGGAGTCGGCTGGTGACAAAATGTTCCAAACACACCCCATGCACAACTCCACCGGGGAAGGTGCCAGACAGGAGTTCTCTTGGTAGTTTTTACACTACCTTGGTAGGCAGCTGAAAGACACCACAAAAGTTGTTCTACCTGCTTTCTGGGCTGAGATGGGGAATCGCTGAATTTTGGACTCGGCCGGTGACAAAATGTTCCAAACACACCCCATGCACAACTCCACCGGGGAAGGTGCCAGACAGGAGTTCTCCTGGTAGTTTTTACACTACCTTGGTAGGCATCTGAAAGACACCACAAAAGTTGTTCTACCTGCTTTCTGGGCTGAGATGGGGAAACGCTAAATTTTGGACTCGGCCGGTGACAAAATGTTCCAAACACACCCCATGCACAACTCCACCGGGGAAGGTGCCAGACAGGAGTTCTCCTGGTAGTTTTTACATTGATCCGGTAGGCATCTGAAAGATACCACAAAAGATGTTCTACCTGCTTTCTGGGCTGAGATGGGGAACCGCTGAATTTTGGACTCGGCTGGTGACAAAATGTTCCAAACACACCCCATGCACAACTCCACCGGGGAAGGTGCCAGACAGGAGTTCTCCTGGTAGTTTTTACATTGCTCCGGTAGGCATCTGAAAGACACCACAAAAGTTGTTCTACCTGCTTTCTGGGCTGAGATGGGGAACCGCTGAATTTTGGAGTCGGCCGGTGACAAAATGTTCCAAACACACCCCATGCACAACTCCACCGGGGAAGGTGCCAGACAGGAGTTCTCTTGGTAGTTTTTACACTACCTTGGTAGGCATCTAAAAGACACCACAAAAGTTGTTCTACCTGCTTTCTGGGCTGAGATGGGGAACCGCTGAATTTTGGACTCGGCTGGTGACAAAATGTTCCAAACACACCCCCTGCACAACTCCACCGGGGAAGGTGCCAGACAGGAGTTCTCCTGGTAGTTTTACATTGCTCCGGTAGGCATCTGAAAGACACCACAAAAGTTGTTCTACCTGCTTTCTGGGCTGAGATGGGGAACCGCTGAATTTTGGAGTCGGCCGGTGACAAAATGTTCCAAACACACCCCATGCACAACTCCACCGGGGAAGGTGCCAGACAGGAGTTCTCTTGGTAGTTTTTACACTACCTTGGTAGGCATCTAAAAGACACCACAAAAGTTGTTCTACCTGCTTTCTGGGCTGAGATGGGGAACCGCTGAATTTTGGACTCGGCTGGTGACAAAATGTTCCAAACACACCCCCTGCACAACTCCACCGGGGAAGGTGCCAGACAGGAGTTCTCTTGGTAGTTTTTACATTGCTCCAGTAGGCATCTGAAAGACACCACAAAAGTTGTTCTACCTGCTTTCTGGGCTGAGATGGGGAACCGCTGAATTTTGGACTCGGCCGTTGACAAAATGTTCCAAACACACCCCATGCACAACTCCACCGGGGAAGGTGCCAGACAGGAGTTCTCTTGGTAGTTTTTACACTACCTTGGTAGGCATCTAAAAGACACCACAAAAGTTGTTCTACCTGCTTTCTGGGCTGAGATGGGGAACCGCTGAATTTTGGAGTCGGCTGGTGACAAAATGTTCCAAACACACCCCCTGCACAACTCCACCGGGGAAGGTGCCAGACAGGAGTTCTCCTGGTAGTTTTACATTGCTCCGGTAGGCATCTGAAAGACACCACAAAAGTTGTTCTACCTGCTTTCTGGGCTGAGATGGGGAACCGCTGAATTTTGGAGTCGGCCGGTGACAAAATGTTCCAAACACACCCCATGCACAACTCCACCGGGGAAGGTGCCAGACAGGAGTTCTCTTGGTAGTTTTTACACTACCTTGGTAGGCATCTGAAAGACACCACAAAAGTTGTTCTACCTGCTTTCTGGGCTGAGATGGGGAACCGCTGAATTTTGGACTCGGCCGGTGACAAAATGTTCCAAACACACCCCATGCACAACTCCACCGGGGAAGGTGCCAGACAGGAGTTCTCTTAGTAGTTTTTACACTACCTTGGTAGGCATCTGAAAGACACCACAAAAGTTGTTCTACCTGCTTTCTGGGCTGAGATGGGGAAACGCTGAATTTTGGAGTCGGCTGGTGACAAAATGTTCCAAACACACCCCATGCACAACTCCACCGGGGAAGGTGCCAGACAGGAGTTCTCATGGTAGTTTTTACACTACCTTGGTAGGCATCTGAAAGACACCACAAAAGTTGTTCTACCTGCTTTCTGGGCTGAGATGGGGAATCGCTGAATTTTGGACTCGGCCGGTGACAAAATGTTCCAAACACACCCCATGCACAACTCCACCGGGGAAGGTGCCAGACAGGAGTTCTCTTGGTAGTTTTTACACTACCTTGGTAGGCATCTGAAAGACACCACAAAAGTTGTTCTACCTGCTTTCTGGGCTGAGATGGGGAACCGCTGAATTTTGGAGTCGGCTGGTGACAAAATGTTCCAAACACACCCCATGCACAACTCCACCGGGGAAGGTGCCAGACAGGAGTTCTCCTGGTAGTTTTTACACTACCTTGGTAGGCATCTGAAAGACACCACAAAAGTTGTTCTTCCTGCTTTCTGGGCTGAGATGGGGAACCGCTGAATTTTGGAGTCGGCCGGTGACAAAATGTTCCAAACACACCCCATGCACAACTCCACCACGGAAGGTGCCAGACAGGAGTTCTCTTGGTAGTTTTTACACTACCTTGGTAGGCATCTAAAAGACACCACAAAAGATGTTCTACCTGCTTTCTGGGCTGAGATAGGGAACCGCTGAATTTTGGACTCGGCCGGTGACAAAATGTTCCAAACACACCCCCTGCACAACTCCACCGGGGAAGGTGCCAGACAGGAGTTCTCCTGGTAGTTTTTACATTGCTCCGGTAGGCATCTGAAAGACACCACAAAAGTTGTTCTACCTGCTTTCTGGGCTGAGATGGGGAACAGCTGAATTTTGGACTCGGCCGGTGACAAAATGTTCCAAACACACCCCATGCACAACTCCACCGGGGAAGGTGCCAGACAGGAGTTCTCCTGGTAGTTTTTACATTGCTCCGGTAGGCATCTGAAAGACACCACAAAAGTTGTTCTACCTGCTTTCTGGGCTGAGATGGGGAACCGCTGAATTTTGGACTCGGCCGTTGACAAAATGTTCCAAACACACCCCATGCACAACTCCACCGGGGAAGGTGCCAGACAGGAGTTCTCTTGGTAGTTTTTACACTACCTTGGTAGGCAGCTGAAAGACACCACAAAAGTTGTTCTACCTGCTTTCTGGGCTGAGATGGGGAAACGCTGAATTTTGGAGTCGGCTGGTGACAAAATGTTCCAAACACACCCCATGCACAACTCCACCGGGGAAGGTGCCAGACAGGAGTTCTCTTGGTAGTTTTTACAGTACCTTGGTAGGCATTTGAAAGGCACCACAAAAGTTGTTCTTCCTGCTTTCTGGGCTGAGATGGGGAACCGCTGAATTTTGGAGTCGGCCGGTGACAAAATGTTCCAAACACACCCCATGCACAACTCCACCGGGGAAGGTGCCAGACAGGAGTTCTCCTGGTAGTTTTTACACTACCTTGGTAGGCATCTAAAAGACACCACAAAAGTTGTTCTACCTGCTTTCTGGGCTGAGATGGGGAACCGCTGAATTTTGGACTCGGCTGGTGACAAAATGTTCCAAACACACCCCATGCACAACTCCACCGGGGAAGGTGCCAGACAGGAGTTCTCCTGGTAGTTTTTACATTGCTCCGGTAGGCATCTGAAAGATACCACAAAAGATGTTCTACCTGCTTTCTGGGCTGAGATGGGGAACCGCTGAATTTTGGACTCGGCCGGTGACAAAATGTTCCAAACACACCCCCTGCACAACTCCACCGGGGAAGGTGCCAGACAGGAGTTCTCCTGGTAGTTTTTACATTGCTCCGGTAGGCATCTGAAAGACACCACAAAAGTTGTTCTACCTGCTTTCTGGGCTGAGATGGGGAACCGCTGAATTTTGGAGTCGGCCGGTGACAAAATGTTCCACAGACACCCCATGCACAACTCCACCGGGGAAGGTGCCAGGAACGAATTCTGTTGGTAGTTTTTACACTACCTTGGTAGGCAGCTGAAAGGCACAAGAAAAGTTGTTGTACCTGCTTTGTGGGCTGAGATGGGGAACCGCTGAATTTTGGAGTCGGCCGGTGACAAAATGTTCCAAACACACCCCCTGCACAACTCCACCGGGGAAGGTGCCAGACAGGAGTTCTCTTGGTAGTTTTTACACTACCTTGGTAGGCAGCTGAAAGGCACAAGAAAAGTTGTTCTACCTGCTTTCTGGGCTGAGATGGGGAACCGCTGAATTTTGGACTCGGCCGTTGACAAAATGTTCCAAACACACCCCATGCACAACTCCACCGGGGAAGGTGCCAGACAGGAGTTCTCCTGGTAGTTTTTACACTACCTTGGTAGGCATCTGAAAGACACCACAAAAGTTGTTCTACCTGCTTTCTGGGCTGAGATGGGGAATCGCTGAATTTTGGACTCGGCCGGTGACAAAATGTTCCAAACACACCCCATGCACAACTCCACCGGGGAAGGTGCCAGACAGGAGTTCTCTTGGTAGTTTTTACACTACCTTGGTAGGCATCTGAAAGACACCACAAAAGTTGTTCTACCTGCTTTCTGGGCTGAGATGGGGAACCGCTGAATTTTGGAGTCGGCTGGTGACAAAATGTTCCAAACACACCCCCTGCACAACTCCACCGGGGAAGGTGCCAGACAGGAGTTCTCTTGGTAGTTTTTACACTACCTTGGTAGGCATCTAAAAGACACCACAAAAGTTGTTCTACCTGCTTTCTGGGCTGAGATGGGGAACGGCGGAATTTTGGACTCGGCTGGTGACAAAATGTTCCAAACACACCCCATGCACAACTCCACCGGGGAAGGTGCCAGACAGGAGTTCTCCTGGTAGTTTTTACATTGCTCCGGTAGGCATCTGAAAGATACCACAAAAGATGTTCTACCTGCTTTCTGGGCTGAGATGGGGAACCGCTGAATTTTGGACTCGGCCGGTGACAAAATGTTCCAAACACACCCCCTGCACAACTCCACCGGGGAAGGTGCCAGACAGGAGTTCTCCTGGTAGTTTTTACATTGCTCCGGTAGGCATCTGAAAGACACCACAAAAGTTGTTCTACCTGCTTTCTGGGCTGAGATGGGGAACCGCTGAATTTTGGACTCGGCCGGTGACAAAATGTTCCAAACACACCCCATGCACAACTCCACCGGGGAAGGTGCCAGACAGGAGTTCTCTTAGTAGTTTTTACACTACCTTGGTAGGCATCTGAAAGACACCACAAAAGTTGTTCTACCTGCTTTCTGGGCTGAGATGGGGAAACACTGAATTTTGGAGTCGGCTGGTGACAAAATGTTCCAAACACACCCCATGCACAACTCCACCGGGGAAGGTGCCAGACAGGAGTTCTCTTGGTAGTTTTTACACTACCTTGGTAGGCATCTGAAAGACACCACAAAAGTTGTTCTACCTGCTTTCTGGGCTGAGATGGGGAAACGCTGAATTTTGGACTCGGCTGGTGACAAAATGTTCCAAACACACCCCATGCACAACTCCACCGGGGAAGGTGCCAGACAGGAGTTCTCCTGGTAGTTTTTACACTACCTTGGTAGGCATCTGAAAGACACCACAAAAGTTGTTCTACCTGCTTTCTGGGCTGAGATGGGGAACCGCTGAATTTTGAAGTCGGCCGGTGACAAAATGTTTCACAGACACCCCATGCACAACTCCACCGGGGAAGGTGCCAGGAACGAATTCTGTTGGTAGTTTTTACACTACCTAGGTAGGCAGCTGAAAGGCACAAGAAAAGAAGTTGTACCTGCTTTGTGGGCTGAGATGGGGAACCGCTGAATTTTGGAGTCGGCTGGTGATAAAATGTTCCAAACACACCCCCTGCACAACTCCACCGGGGAAGGTGCCAGACAGGAGTTCTCTTGGTAGTTTTTACACTACCTTGGTAGGCAGCTGAAAGACACCACAAAAGTTGTTCTACCTGCTTTCTGGGCTGAGATAGGGAACCGCTGAATTTTGGAGTCGGCTGGTGACAAAATGTTCCAAACACACCCCCTGCACAACTCCACCGGGGAAGGTGCCAGACAGGAGTTCTCCTGGTAGTTTTTACACTACCTTGGTAGGCATCTGAAAGACACCACAAAAGTTGTTCTACCTGCTTTCTGGGCTGAGATGGGGAACAGCTGAATTTTGGACTCGGCTGGTGACAAAATGTTCCAAACACACCCCATGCACAACTCCACCACGGAAGGTGCCAGACAGGAGTTCTCCTGGTAGTTTTTACATTGCTCAGGTAGGCATCTGAAAGACACCACAAAAGTTGTTCTACCTGCTTTCTGGGCTGAGATGGGGAACCGCTGAATTTTGGACTTGGCGGGTGACAAAATGTTCCAAACACACCCCATGCACAACTCCACCGGGGAAGGTGCCAGACAGGAGTTCTCCTGGTAGTTTTTACATTGCTCCGGTAGGCATCTGAAAGACACCACAAAAGTTGTTCTACCTGCTTTCTGGGCTGAGATGGGGAAACGCTGAATTTTGGACTCGGCCGTTGACAAAATGTTCCAAACACACCCCATGCACAACTCCACCGGGGAAGGTGCCAGACAGGAGTTCTCTTGGTAGTTTTTACACTACCTTGGTAGGCAGCTGAAAGACACCACAAAAGTTGTTCTACCTGCTTTCTGGGCTGAGATAGGGAACCGCTGAATTTTGGAGTCGGCTGGTGACAAAATGTTCCAAACACACCCCATGCACAACTCCACCGGGGAAGGTGCCAGACAGGAGTTCTCCTGGTAGTTTTTACATTGCTCAGGTAGGCATCTGAAAGACACCACAAAAGTTGTTCTACCTGCTTTCTGGGCTGAGATGGGGAATCGCTGAATTTTGGACTCGGCCGGTGACAAAATGTTCCAAACACACCCCCTGCACAACTCCACCGGGGAAGGTGCCAGACAGGAGTTCTCCTGGTAGTTTTTACACTACCTTGGTAGGCATCTGAAAGACACCACAAAAGTTGTTCTACCTGCTTTCTGGGCTGAGATGGGGAACCGCTGAATTTTGGACTCGGCTGGTGACAAAATGTTCCAAACACACCCCATGCACAACTCCACCGGGGAAGGTGCCAGACAGGAGTTCTCCTGGTAGTTTTTACATTGATCCGGTAGGCAGCTGAAAGGCACCACAAAAGATGTTCTACCTGCTTTCTGGGCTGAGATGGGGAACCGCTGAATTTTGGACTCGGCTGGTGACAAAATGTTCCAAACACACCCCATGCACAACTCCACCGGGGAAGGTGCCAGACAGGAGTTCTCTTAGTAGTTTTTACACTACCTTGGTAGGCATCTGAAAGGCACCACAAAAGTTGTTCTACCTGCTTTCTGGGCTGAGATGGGGAACCGCTGAATTTTGGAGTCGGCTGGTGGCAAAATGTTCCAAACACACCCCCTGCACAACTCCACCGGGGAAGGTGCCAGACAGGAGTTCTCCTGGTAGTTTTTACACTACCTTGGTAGGCATCTGAAAGACACCACAAAAGTTGTTCTACCTGCTTTCTGGGCTGAGATGGGGAATCGCTGAATTTTGGAGTCGGCCGGTGACAAAATGTTCCAAACACACCCCCTGCACAACTCCACCGGGGAAGGTGCCAGACAGGAGTTCTCCTGGTAGTTTTTACACTACCTTGGTAGGCATCTGAAAGACACCACAAAAGTTGTTCTACCTGCTTTCTGGGCTGAGATGGGGAACCGCTGAATTTTGGACTCGGCCGGTGACAAAATGTTCCAAACACACCCCCTGCACAACTCCACCGGGGAAGGTGCCAGACAGGAGTTCTCCTGGTAGTTTTTACATTGCTCCGGTAGGCATCTGAAAGACACCACAAAAGTTGTTCTACCTGCTTTCTGGGCTGAGATGGGGAATCGCTGAATTTTGGACTCGGCTGGTGACAAAATGTTCCAAACACACCCCATGCACAACTCCACCGGGGAAGGTGCCAGACAGGAGTTCTCCTGGTAGTTTTTACACTACCTTGGTAGGCATCTGAAAGACACCACAAAAGTTGTTCTACCTGCTTTCTGGGCTGAGATGGGGAATCGCTGAATTTTGGAGTCGGCCGGTGACAAAATGTTTCACAGACACCCCATGCACAACTCCACCGGGGAAGGTGCCAGACAGGAGTTCTCCTGGTGGTTTTTACACTACCTTGGTAGGCATCTGAAAGACACCACAAAAGTTGTTCTACCTGCTTTCTGGGCTGAGATGGGGAATCGCTGAATTTTGGACTCGGCCGGTGACAAAATGTTCCAAACACACCCCATGCACAACTCCACCGGGGAAGGTGCCAGACAGGAGTTCTCTTCGTAGTTTTTACACTACCTTGGTAGGCATCTGAAAGACACCACAAAAGTTGTTCTACCTGCTTTCTGGGCTGAGATGGGGAACAGCTGAATTTTGGACTCGGCTGGTGATAAAATGTTCCAAACACACCCCCTGCACAACTCCACCGGGGAAGGTGCCAGACAGGAGTTCTCCTGGTAGTTTTTACATTGCTCCGGTAGGCATCTGAAAGACACCACAAAAGTTGTTCTACCTGCTTTCTGGGCTGAGATGGGGAACCGCTGATTTTTGGAGTCGGCCGGTGACAAAATGTTTCACAGACACCCCATGCACAACTCCACCGGGGAAGGTGCCAGACAGGAGTTCTCCTGGTGGTTTTTACACTACCTTGGTAGGCATCTGAAAGACACCACAAAAGTTGTTCTACCTGCTTTCTGGGCTGAGATGGGGAACAGCTGAATTTTGGACTCGGCTGGTGATAAAATGTTCCAAACACACCCCCTGCACAACTCCACCGGGGAAGGTGCCAGACAGGAGTTCTCCTGGTAGTTTTTACATTGCTCCGGTAGGCATCTGAAAGACACCACAAAAGTTGTTCTACCAGCTTTCTGGGCTGAGATGGGGAACCGCTGAATTTTGGACTCGGCCGGTGACAAAATGTTTCACAGACACCCCATGCACAACTCCACCGGGGAAGGTGCCAGACAGGAGTTCTCCTGGTGGTTTTTACACTACCTTGGTAGGCATTTGAAAGGCACCACAAAAGTTGTTCTTCCTGCTTTCTGGGCTGAGATGGGGAACCGCTGAATTTTGGACTCGGCTGGTGACAAAATGTTCCAAACACACCCCATGCACAACTCCACCGGGGAAGGTGCCAGACAGGAGTTCTCCTGGTAGTTTTTACACTACCTTGGTAGGCATCTGAAAGACACCACAAAAGTTGTTCTACCTGCTTTCTGGGCTGAGATGGGGAACCGCTGAATTTTGGACTCGGCTGGTGACAAAATGTTCCAAACACACCGCCTGCACAACTCCACCGGGGAAGGTGCCAGACAGGAGTTCTCCTGGTAGTTTTTACACTACCTTGGTAGGCATCTGAAAGACACCACAAAAGTTGTTCTACCTGCTTTCTGGGCTGAGATGGGGAAACGCTGAATTTTGGACTCGGCCGGTGACAAAATGTTCCAAACACACCCCATGCACAACTCCACCGGGGAAGGTGCCAGGAACGAATTCTGTTGGTAGTTTTTACACTACCTTGGTAGGCAGCTGAAAGGCACAAGAAAAGTTGCTCTACCTGCTTTGTGGGCTGAGATGGGGAACCGCTGAATTTTGGACTCGGCCGGTGACAAAATGTTCCAAACACACCCCCTGCACAACTCCACCGGGGAAGGTGCCAGACAGGAGTTCTCCTGGTAGTTTTTACACTACCTTGGTAGGCATCTGAAAGACACCACAAAAGTTGTTCTACCTGCTTTCTGGGCTGAGAGGGGGAAACGCTGAATTTTGGACTCGGCTGGTGACAAAATGTTCCAAACACACCCCCTGCACAACTCCACCGGGGAAGGTGCCAGACAGGAGTTCTCCTGGTAGTTTTTACACTACCTTGGTAGGCATCTGAAAGACACCACAAAAGTTGTTCTACCTGCTTTCTGGGCTGAGATGGGGAACCGCTGAATTTTGGACTCGGCCGGTGACAAAATGTTCCACAGACACCCCATGCACAACTCCACCGGGGAAGGTGCCAGGAACGAATTCTCCTGGTAGTTTTTACACTACCTTGGTAGGCAGCTGAAAGGCACAAGAAAAGTTGTTCTACCTGCTTTGTGGGCTGAGATGGGGAACCGCTGAATTTTGGAGTCGGCTGGTGACAAAATGTTCCAAACACACCCCATGCACAACTCCACCGGGGAAGGTGCCAGACAGGAGTTCTCTTAGTAGTTTTTACACTACCTTGGTAGGCATCTGAAAGACACCACAAAAGTTGTTCTACCTGCTTTCTGGGCTGAGATGGGGAAACGCTGAATTTTGGACTCGGCTGGTGACAAAATGTTCCAAACACACCCCCTGCACAACTCCACCGGGGAAGGTGCCAGACAGGAGTTCTCCTGGTAGTTTTTACACTACCTTGGTAGGCATCTGAAAGACACCACAAAAGTTGTTCTACCTGCTTTCTGGGCTGAGATGGGGAACCGCTGAAGTTTGGAGTCGGCTGGTGACAAAATGTTCCAAACACACCCCCTGCACAACTCCACCGGGGAAGGTGCCAGACAGGAGTTCTTTTGGTAGATTTTACACTACCTTGGTAGGCATTTGAAAGGCACCACAAAAGTTGTTCTACCTGCTTTCTGGGCTGAGATGGGGAACCGCTGAATTTTGGAGTCGGCTGGTGATAAAATGTTCCAAACACACCCCATGCACAACTCCACCGGGGAAGGTGCCAGAAAGGAGTTCTGTTGCTAGTTTTTACACTACCTTGGTAGGCACCTGAAAGACACAAGAAAAGTTGTTCTTCCTGCTTTCTGGGCTGAGATGGGGAACCGTTGAATTTTGGAGTCGGCCGGTGACAAAATGTTCCAAACACACCCATTGCACAACTCCACCGGGGAAGGTGCCAGGAACGAATTCTCTTGGTAGTTTTTACACTACCTTGGTAGGCAGCTGAAAGGCACAAGAAAAGTTGTTCTACCTGCTTTGTGGGCTGAGATGGGGAACCGCTGAATTTTGGACTCGGCTGGTGACAAAATGTTCCAAACACACCCCCTGCACAACTCCACCGGGGAAGGTGCCAGACAGGAGTTCTCCTGGTAGTTTTTACACTACCTTGGTAGGCATCTGAAAGACACCACAAAAGTTGTTCTACCTGCTTTCTGGGCTGAGATGGGGAAACACTGAATTTTGGAGTCGGCTGGTGACAAAATGTTCCAAACACACCCCCTGCACAACTCCACCGGGGAAGGTGCCAGACAGGAGTTCTCCTGGTAGTTTTTACATTGCTCCGGTAGGCATCTGAAAGACACCACAAAAGTTGTTCTACCTGCTTTCTGGGCTGAGATGGGGAACCGCTGAATTTTGGACTCGGCTGGTGACAAAATGTTCCAAACACACCCCCTGCACAACTCCACCGGGGAAGGTGCCAGACAGGAGTTCTCCTGGTAGTTTTTACATTGCTCCGGTAGGCATCTGAAAGACACCACAAAAGTTGTTCTACCTGCTTTCTGGGCTGAGATGGGGAAACGCTGAATTTTGGAGTCGGCTGGTGACAAAATGTTCCAAACACACCCCCTGCACAACTCCACCGGGGAAGGTGCCAGACAGGAGTTCTCCTGGTAGTTTTTACACTACCTTGGTAGGCATCTGAAAGACACCACAAAAGTTGTTCTACCTGCTTTCTGGGCTGAGATGGGGAATCGCTGAATTTTGGAGTCGGCCGGTGACAAAATGTTCCAAACACACCCCCTGCACAACTCCACCGGGGAAGGTGCCAGACAGGAGTTCTCCTGGTAGTTTTTACACTACCTTGGTAGGCATTTGAAAGGCACCACAAAAGTTGTTCTACCTGCTTTCTGGGCTGAGATGGGGAACAGCTGAATTTTGGAGTCGGCTGGTGATAAAATGTTCCAAACACACCCCATGCACAACTCCACCGGGGAAGGTGCCAGACAGGAGTTCTCTTAGTAGTTTTTACACTACCTTGGTAGGCATCTGAAAGACACCACAAAAGTTGTTCTACCAACATTTCTGGGCTGAGATGGGGAACCGCTGATTTTTGGAGTCGGCCGGTGACAAAATGTTTCACAGACACCCCCTGCACAACTCCACCGGGGAACGTGCCAGACAGGAGTTCTCCTGGTAGTTTTTACACTACCTTGGTAGGCATCTGAAAGACACCACAAAAGTTGTTCTACCTGCTTTCTGGGCTGAGATGGGGAACCGCTGAATTTTGGACTCGGCCGGTGACAAAATGTTCCACAGACACCCCATGCACAACTCCACCGGGGAAGGTGCCAGGAACGAATTCTCTTGGTAGTTTTTACACTACCTTGGTAGGCAGCTGAAAGGCACCACAAAAGTTGTTCTACCTGCTTTCTGGGCTGAGATGGGGAACCGCTGAATTTTGGAGTCGGCTGGTGGCAAAATGTTCCAAACACACCCCATGCACAACTCCACCGGGGAAGGTGCCAGACAGGAGTTCTCCTGGTAGTTTTTACACTACCTTGGTAGGCATCTGAAAGACACCACAAAAGTTGTTCTACCTGCTTTCTGGGCTGAGATGGGGAACAGCTGAATTTTGGAGTCGGCCGGTGATAAAATGTTCCAAACACACCCCCTGCACAACTCCACCGGGGAAGGTGCCAGACAGGAGTTCTCCTGGTAGTTTTTACATTGCTCCGGTAGGCATCTGAAAGACACCACAAAAGTTGTTCTACCTGCTTTCTGGGCTGAGATGGGGAACCGCTGAATTTTGGAGTCGGCTGGTGGCAAAATGTTCCAAACACACCCCCTGCACAACTCCACCGGGGAAGGTGCCAGACAGGAGTTCTCCTGGTAGTTTTTACACTACCTTGGTAGGCATCTGAAAGACACCACAAAAGTTGTTCTACCTGCTTTCTGGGCTGAGATGGGGAATCGCTGAATTTTGGAGTCGGCTGGTGACAAAATGTTCCAAACACACCCCCTGCACAACTCCACCGGGGAAGGTGCCAGACAGGAGTTCTCCTGGTAGTTTTTACATTGCTCCGGTAGGCATCTGAAAGACACCACAAAAGTTGTTCTACCAGCTTTCTGGGCTGAGATGGGGAACCGCTGAATTTTGGACTCGGCCGGTGACAAAATGTTTCACAGACACCCCATGCACAACTCCACCGGGGAAGGTGCCAGACAGGAGTTCTCTTCGTAGTTTTTACACTACCTTGGTAGGCATCTGAAAGACACCACAAAAGTTGTTCTACCTGCTTTCTGGGCTGAGATGGGGAATCGCTGAATTTTGGACTCGGCCGGTGACAAAATGTTCCAAACACACCCCATGCACAACTCCACCGGGGAAGGTGCCAGACAGGAGTTCTCCTGGTGGTTTTTACACTACCTTGGTAGGCATTTGAAAGGCACCACAAAAGTTGTTCTACCTGCTTTCTGGGCTGAGATGGGGAAACGCTGAATTTTGGAGTCGGCCGGTGACAAAATGTTCCAAACACACCCCATGCACAACTCCACCACGGAAGGTGCCAGACAGGAGTTCTCCTGGTAGTTTTTACACTACCTTGGTAGGCATCTGAAAGACACCACAAAAGTTGTTCTACCTGCTTTCTGGGCTGAGATGGGGAATCGCTGAATTTTGGACTCGGCCGGTGACAAAATGTTCCAAACACACCCCCTGCACAACTCCACCGGGGAAGGTGCCAGACAGGAGTTCTCCTGGTAGTTTTTACACTACCTTGGTAGGCATCTGAAAGACACCACAAAAGTTGTTCTACCTGCTTTCTGGGCTGAGATGGGGAACCCGCTGAATTTTGGACTCGGCTGGTGACAAAATGTTCCAAACACACCCCATGCACAACTCCACCGGGGAAGGTGCCAGACAGGAGTTCTCCTGGTAGTTTTTACATTGATCCGGTAGGGAGCTGAAAGGCACCACAAAAGATGTTCTACCTGCTTTCTGGGCTGAGATGGGGAACCGCTGAATTTTGGACTCGGCCTGGTGACAAAATGTTCCAAAACACACCCCATGCACAACTCCACCGGGGAAGGTGCCAGACAGGAGTTCTCTTAGTAGTTTTTACACTACCTTGGTAGGCATCTGAAAGGCACCACAAAAGTTGTTCTACCTGCTTTCTGGGCTGAGATGGGGAACCGCTGAATTTTGGAGTCGGCTGGTGGCAAAATGTTCCAAACACACCCCCTGCACAACTCCACCGGGAAGGTGCCAGACAGGAGTTCTCCTGGTAGTTTTTACACTACCTTGGTAGGCATCTGAAAGACACCACAAAAGTTGTTCTACCTGCTTTCTGGGCTGAGATGGGGAATCGCTGAATTTTGGAGTCGGCCGGTGACAAAATGTTCCAAACACACCCCCTGCACAACTCCACCGGGGAAGGTGCCAGACAGGAGTTCTCCTGGTAGTTTTTTACACTACCTTGGTAGGCATCTGAAAGACACCACAAAAGTTGTTCTACCTGCTTTCTGGGCTGAGATGGGAACCGCTGAATTTTGGACTCGGCCGGTGACAAAATGTTCCAAACACACCCCCTGCACAACTCCACCGGGGAAGGTGCCAGACAGGAGTTCTCCTGGTAGTTTTTACATTGCTCCGGTAGGCATCTGAAAGACACCACAAAAGTTGTTCTACCTGCTTTCTGGGCTGAGATGGGGAATCGCTGAATTTTGGACTCGGCTGGTGACAAAATGTTCCAAACACACCCCATGCACAACTCCACCGGGGAAGGTGCCAGACAGGAGTTCTCCTGGTAGTTTTTACACTACCTTGGTAGGCATCTGAAAGACACCACAAAAGTTGTTCTACCTGCTTTCTGGGCTGAGATGGGGAATCGCTGAATTTTGGAGTCGGCCGGTGACAAAATGTTTCACAGACACCCCATGCACAACTCCACCGGGGAAGGTGCCAGACAGGAGTTCTCCTGGTGGTTTTTACACTACCTTGGTAGGCATCTGAAAGACACCACAAAAGTTGTTCTACCTGCTTTCTGGGCTGAGATGGGGAATCGCTGAATTTTGGACTCGGCCGGTGACAAAATGTTCCAAACACACCCCATGCACAACTCCACCGGGGAAGGTGCCAGACAGGAGTTCTCTTCGTAGTTTTTACACTACCTTGGTAGGCATCTGAAAGACACCACAAAAGTTGTTCTACCTGCTTTCTGGGCTGAGATGGGGAACAGCTGAATTTTGGACTCGGCTGGTGATAAAATGTTCCAAACACACCCCCTGCACAACTCCACCGGGGAAGGTGCCAGACAGGAGTTCTCCTGGTAGTTTTTACATTGCTCCGGTAGGCATCTGAAAGACACCACAAAAGTTGTTCTACCTGCTTTCTGGGCTGAGATGGGGAACCGCTGATTTTTGGAGTCGGCCGGTGACAAAATGTTTCACAGACACCCCATGCACAACTCCACCGGGGAAGGTGCCAGACAGGAGTTCTCCTGGTGGTTTTTACACTACCTTGGTAGGCATCTGAAAGACACCACAAAAGTTGTTCTACCTGCTTTCTGGGCTGAGATGGGGAACAGCTGAATTTTGGACTCGGCTGGTGATAAAATGTTCCAAACACACCCCCTGCACAACTCCACCGGGGAAGGTGCCAGACAGGAGTTCTCCTGGTAGTTTTTACATTGCTCCGGTAGGCATCTGAAAGACACCACAAAAGTTGTTCTACCAGCTTTCTGGGCTGAGATGGGGAACCGCTGAATTTTGGACTCGGCCGGTGACAAAATGTTTCACAGACACCCCATGCACAACTCCACCGGGGAAGGTGCCAGACAGGAGTTCTCCTGGTGGTTTTTACACTACCTTGGTAGGCATTTGAAAGGCACCACAAAAGTTGTTCTTCCTGCTTTCTGGGCTGAGATGGGGAACCGCTGAATTTTGGACTCGGCTGGTGACAAAATGTTCCAAACACACCCCATGCACAACTCCACCGGGGAAGGTGCCAGACAGGAGTTCTCCTGGTAGTTTTTACACTACCTTGGTAGGCATCTGAAAGACACCACAAAAGTTGTTCTACCTGCTTTCTGGGCTGAGATGGGGAACCGCTGAATTTTGGACTCGGCTGGTGACAAAATGTTCCAAACACACCGCCTGCACAACTCCACCGGGGAAGGTGCCAGACAGGAGTTCTCCTGGTAGTTTTTACACTACCTTGGTAGGCATCTGAAAGACACCACAAAAGTTGTTCTACCTGCTTTCTGGGCTGAGATGGGGAAACGCTGAATTTTGGACTCGGCCGGTGACAAAATGTTCCAAACACACCCCATGCACAACTCCACCGGGGAAGGTGCCAGGAACGAATTCTGTTGGTAGTTTTTACACTACCTTGGTAGGCAGCTGAAAGGCACAAGAAAAGTTGCTCTACCTGCTTTGTGGGCTGAGATGGGGAACCGCTGAATTTTGGACTCGGCCGGTGACAAAATGTTCCAAACACACCCCCTGCACAACTCCACCGGGGAAGGTGCCAGACAGGAGTTCTCCTGGTAGTTTTTACACTACCTTGGTAGGCATCTGAAAGACACCACAAAAGTTGTTCTACCTGCTTTCTGGGCTGAGAGGGGGAAACGCTGAATTTTGGACTCGGCTGGTGACAAAATGTTCCAAACACACCCCCTGCACAACTCCACCGGGGAAGGTGCCAGACAGGAGTTCTCCTGGTAGTTTTTACACTACCTTGGTAGGCATCTGAAAGACACCACAAAAGTTGTTCTACCTGCTTTCTGGGCTGAGATGGGGAACCGCTGAATTTTGGACTCGGCCGGTGACAAAATGTTCCACAGACACCCCATGCACAACTCCACCGGGGAAGGTGCCAGGAACGAATTCTCCTGGTAGTTTTTACACTACCTTGGTAGGCAGCTGAAAGGCACAAGAAAAGTTGTTCTACCTGCTTTGTGGGCTGAGATGGGGAACCGCTGAATTTTGGAGTCGGCTGGTGACAAAATGTTCCAAACACACCCCATGCACAACTCCACCGGGGAAGGTGCCAGACAGGAGTTCTCTTAGTAGTTTTTACACTACCTTGGTAGGCATCTGAAAGACACCACAAAAGTTGTTCTACCTGCTTTCTGGGCTGAGATGGGGAAACGCTGAATTTTGGACTCGGCTGGTGACAAAATGTTCCAAACACACCCCCTGCACAACTCCACCGGGGAAGGTGCCAGACAGGAGTTCTCCTGGTAGTTTTTACACTACCTTGGTAGGCATCTGAAAGACACCACAAAAGTTGTTCTACCTGCTTTCTGGGCTGAGATGGGGAACCGCTGAAGTTTGGAGTCGGCTGGTGACAAAATGTTCCAAACACACCCCCTGCACAACTCCACCGGGGAAGGTGCCAGACAGGAGTTCTTTTGGTAGATTTTACACTACCTTGGTAGGCATTTGAAAGGCACCACAAAAGTTGTTCTACCTGCTTTCTGGGCTGAGATGGGGAACCGCTGAATTTTGGAGTCGGCTGGTGATAAAATGTTCCAAACACACCCCATGCACAACTCCACCGGGGAAGGTGCCAGAAAGGAGTTCTGTTGCTAGTTTTTACACTACCTTGGTAGGCACCTGAAAGACACAAGAAAAGTTGTTCTTCCTGCTTTCTGGGCTGAGATGGGGAACCGTTGAATTTTGGAGTCGGCCGGTGACAAAATGTTCCAAACACACCCATTGCACAACTCCACCGGGGAAGGTGCCAGGAACGAATTCTCTTGGTAGTTTTTACACTACCTTGGTAGGCAGCTGAAAGGCACAAGAAAAGTTGTTCTACCTGCTTTGTGGGCTGAGATGGGGAACCGCTGAATTTTGGACTCGGCTGGTGACAAAATGTTCCAAACACACCCCCTGCACAACTCCACCGGGGAAGGTGCCAGACAGGAGTTCTCCTGGTAGTTTTTACACTACCTTGGTAGGCAGCTGAAAGGCACCACAAAAGTTGTTCTACCTGCTTTCTGGGCTGAGATGGGGAAACACTGAATTTTGGAGTCGGCTGGTGACAAAATGTTCCAAACACACCCCCTGCACAACTCCACCGGGGAAGGTGCCAGACAGGAGTTCTCCTGGTAGTTTTTACATTGCTCCGGTAGGCATCTGAAAGACACCACAAAAGTTGTTCTACCTGCTTTCTGGGCTGAGATGGGGAACCGCTGAATTTTGGAGTCGGCTGGTGACAAAATGTTCCAAACACACCCCCTGCACAACTCCACCGGGGAAGGTGCCAGACAGGAGTTCTCCTGGTAGTTTTTACATTGCTCCGGTAGGCATCTGAAAGACACCACAAAAGTTGTTCTACCTGCTTTCTGGGCTGAGATGGGGAACCGCTGAATTTTGGAGTCGGCTGGTGACAAAATGTTCCAAACACACCCCCTGCACAACTCCACCGGGGAAGGTGCCAGACAGGAGTTCTCCTGGTAGTTTTTACACTACCTTGGTAGGCATCTGAAAGACACCACAAAAGTTGTTCTACCTGCTTTCTGGGCTGAGATGGGGAATCGCTGAATTTTGGAGTCGGCCGGTGACAAAATGTTCCAAACACACCCCCTGCACAACTCCACCGGGGAAGGTGCCAGACAGGAGTTCTCCTGGTAGTTTTTACACTACCTTGGTAGGCATTTGAAAGGCACCACAAAAGTTGTTCTACCTGCTTTCTGGGCTGAGATGGGGAACCGCTGAATTTTGGAGTCGGCTGGTGATAAAATGTTCCAAACACACCCCATGCACAACTCCACCGGGGAAGGTGCCAGACAGGAGTTCTCCTGGTAGTTTTTACATTGCTCCGGTAGGCACCTGAAAGACACAAGAAAAGTTGTTCTTCCTGCTTTCTGGGCTGAGATGGGGAATCGTTGAATTTTGGAGTCGGCCGGTGACAAAATGTTCCAAACACACCCATTGCACAACTCCACCGGGGAAGGTGCCAGGAACGAATTCTCTTGGTAGTTTTTACACTACCTTGGTAGGCATCTGAAAGACACCACAAAAGTTGTTCTACCTGCTTTCTGGGCTAAGATGGGGAATCGCTGAATTTTGGAGTCGGCCGGTGACAAAATGTTTCACAGACACCCCATGCACAACTCCACCGGGGAAGGTGCCAGACAGGAGTTCTCCTGGTGGTTTTTACACTACCTTGGTAGGCATCTGAAAGACACCACAAAAGTTGTTCTACCTGCTTTCTGGGCTGAGATGGGGAATCGCTGAATTTTGGACTCGGCCGGTGACAAAATGTTCCAAACACACCCCATGCACAACTCCACCGGGGAAGGTGCCAGACAGGAGTTCTCTTCGTAGTTTTTACACTACCTTGGTAGGCATCTGAAAGACACCACAAAAGTTGTTCTACCTGCTTTCTGGGCTGAGATGGGGAACAGCTGAATTTTGGACTCGGCTGGTGATAAAATGTTCCAAACACACCCCCTGCACAACTCCACCGGGGAAGGTGCCAGACAGGAGTTCTCCTGGTAGTTTTTACATTGCTCCGGTAGGCATCTGAAAGACACCACAAAAGTTGTTCTACCTGCTTTCTGGGCTGAGATGGGGAACCGCTGAATTTTGGAGTCGGCTGGTGGCAAAATGTTCCAAACACACCCCCTGCACAACTCCACCGGGGAAGGTGCCAGACAGGAGTTCTCCTGGTAGTTTTTACACTACCTTGGTAGGCATCTGAAAGACACCACAAAAGTTGTTCTACCTGCTTTCTGGGCTGAGATGGGGAACAGCTGAATTTTGGACTCGGCTGGTGATAAAATGTTCCAAACACACCCCCTGCACAACTCCACCGGGGAAGGTGCCAGACAGGAGTTCTCCTGGTAGTTTTTACATTGCTCCGGTAGGCATCTGAAAGACACCACAAAAGTTGTTCTACCAGCTTTCTGGGCTGAGATGGGGAACCGCTGAATTTTGGACTCGGCCGGTGACAAAATGTTTCACAGACACCCCATGCACAACTCCACCGGGGAAGGTGCCAGACAGGAGTTCTCCTGGTAGTTTTTACATTGCTCCGGTAGGCATCTGAAAGACACCACAAAAGTTGTTCTTCCTGCTTTCTGGGCTGAGATGGGGAACCGCTGAATTTTGGACTCGGCTGGTGACAAAATGTTCCAAACACACCCCATGCACAACTCCACCGGGGAAGGTGCCAGACAGGAGTTCTCCTGGTAGTTTTTACACTACCTTGGTAGGCATCTGAAAGACACCACAAAAGTTGTTCTACCTGCTTTCTGGGCTAAGATGGGGAATCGCTGAATTTTGGAGTCGGCCGGTGACAAAATGTTTCACAGACACCCCATGCACAACTCCACCGGGGAAGGTGCCAGACAGGAGTTCTCCTGGTAGTTTTTACACTACCTTGGTAGGCATCTGAAAGACACCACAAAAGTTGTTCTACCTGCTTTCTGGGCTGAGATGGGGAAACGCTGAATTTTGGACTCGGCCGGTGACAAAATGTTCCAAACACACCCCATGCACAACTCCACCGGGGAAGGTGCCAGGAACGAATTCTGTTGGTAGTTTTTACACTACCTTGGTAGGCAGCTGAAAGGCACAAGAAAAGTTGCTCTACCTGCTTTGTGGGCTGAGATGGGGAACCGCTGAATTTTGGACTCGGCCGGTGACAAAATGTTCCAAACACACCCCCTGCACAACTCCACCGGGGAAGGTGCCAGACAGGAGTTCTCCTGGTAGTTTTTACACTACCTTGGTAGGCATCTGAAAGACACCACAAAAGTTGTTCTACCTGCTTTCTGGGCTGAGAGGGGGAAACGCTGAATTTTGGACTCGGCTGGTGACAAAATGTTCCAAACACACCCCCTGCACAACTCCACCGGGGAAGGTGCCAGACAGGAGTTCTCCTGGTAGTTTTTACACTACCTTGGTAGGCATCTGAAAGACACCACAAAAGTTGTTCTACCTGCTTTCTGGGCTGAGATGGGGAACCGCTGAATTTTGGACTCGGCCGGTGACAAAATGTTCCACAGACACCCCATGCACAACTCCACCGGGGAAGGTGCCAGGAACGAATTCTCCTGGTAGTTTTTACACTACCTTGGTAGGCAGCTGAAAGGCACAAGAAAAGTTGTTCTACCTGCTTTGTGGGCTGAGATGGGGAACCGCTGAATTTTGGAGTCGGCTGGTGACAAAATGTTCCAAACACACCCCATGCACAACTCCACCGGGGAAGGTGCCAGACAGGAGTTCTCTTAGTAGTTTTTACACTACCTTGGTAGGCATCTGAAAGACACCACAAAAGTTGTTCTACCTGCTTTCTGGGCTGAGATGGGGAAACGCTGAATTTTGGACTCGGCTGGTGACAAAATGTTCCAAACACACCCCCTGCACAACTCCACCGGGGAAGGTGCCAGACAGGAGTTCTCCTGGTAGTTTTTACACTACCTTGGTAGGCATCTGAAAGACACCACAAAAGTTGTTCTACCTGCTTTCTGGGCTGAGATGGGGAACCGCTGAAGTTTGGAGTCGGCTGGTGACAAAATGTTCCAAACACACCCCCTGCACAACTCCACCGGGGAAGGTGCCAGACAGGAGTTCTTTTGGTAGATTTTACACTACCTTGGTAGGCATTTGAAAGGCACCACAAAAGTTGTTCTACCTGCTTTCTGGGCTGAGATGGGGAACCGCTGAATTTTGGAGTCGGCTGGTGATAAAATGTTCCAAACACACCCCATGCACAACTCCACCGGGGAAGGTGCCAGAAAGGAGTTCTGTTGCTAGTTTTTACACTACCTTGGTAGGCACCTGAAAGACACAAGAAAAGTTGTTCTTCCTGCTTTCTGGGCTGAGATGGGGAACCGCTGAATTTTGGAGTCGGCCGGTGACAAAATGTTCCAAACACACCCATTGCACAACTCCACCGGGGAAGGTGCCAGGAACGAATTCTCTTGGTAGTTTTTACACTACCTTGGTAGGCAGCTGAAAGGCACAAGAAAAGTTGTTCTACCTGCTTTGTGGGCTGAGATGGGGAACCGCTGAATTTTGGACTCGGCTGGTGACAAAATGTTCCAAACACACCCCATGCACAACTCCACCGGGGAAGGTGCCAGGAACATATTCTGTTGGTAGTTTTTACACTACCTTGGTAGGCAGCTGAAAGGCACCACAAAAGTTGTTCTACCTGCTTTCTGGGCTGAGATGGGGAAACACTGAATTTTGGAGTCGGCTGGTGACAAAATGTTCCAAACACACCCCCTGCACAACTCCACCGGGGAAGGTGCCAGACAGGAGTTCTCCTGGTAGTTTTTACATTGCTCCGGTAGGCATCTGAAAGACACCACAAAAGTTGTTCTACCTGCTTTCTGGGCTGAGATGGGGAACCGCTGAATTTTGGAGTCGGCTGGTGACAAAATGTTCCAAACACACCCCATGCACATCTCCACCGGGGAAGGTGCCAGACAGGAGTTCTCTTAGTGGTTTTTACACTACCTTGGAAGGCATTTGAAAGGCACCACAAAAGTTGTTCTTCCTGCTTTCTGGGCTGAGATGGGGAACCGCTGAATTTTGGACTCGGCCGGTGACAAAATGTTCCACAGACACCCCATGCACAACTCCACCGGGGAAGGTGCCAGGAACGAATTCTGTTGGTAGTTTTTACACTACCTTGGTAGGCAGCTGAAAGGCACAAGAAAAGTTGTTCTACCTGCTTTGTGGGCTGAGATGGGGAACCGCTGAATTTTGGACTCGGCCGGTGACAAAAGGTTCCAAACACACCCCATGCACAACTCCACCGGGGAAGGTGCCAGACAGGAGTTCTCTTGGTAGTTTTTACACTACCTTGGTAGGCATCTGAAAGGCACCAAAAAAGTTGTTCTACCTGCTTTCTGGGCTGAGATGGGGAACCGCTGAATTTTGGAGTCGGCCGGTGACAAAATGTTCCAAACACACCCCCTGCACAACTCCACCGGGGAAGGTGCCAGACAGGAGTTCTCCTGGTAGTTTTTACACTACCTTGGTAGGCATCTGAAAGACACCACAAAAGTTGTTCTACCTGCTTTCTGGGCTGAGATGGGGAATCGCTGAATTTTGGAGTCGGCCGGTGACAAAATGTTCCAAACACACCCCCTGCACAACTCCACCGGGGAAGGTGCCAGACAGGAGTTCTCCTGGTAGTTTTTACACTACCTTGGTAGGCATCTGAAAGACACCACAAAAGTTGTTCTACCTGCTTTCTGGGCTGAGATGGGGAACCGCTGAATTTTGGAGTCGGCCGGTGACAAAATGTTTCACAGACACCCCATGCACATCTCCACCGGGGAAGGTGCCAGACAGGAGTTCTCCTGGTAGTTTTTACACTACCTTGGTAGGCATTTGAAAGGCACCACAAAAGTTGTTCTTCCTGCTTTCTGGGCTGAGATGGGGAACCGCTGAATTTTGGAGTCGGCCGGTGACAAAATGTTCCACAGACACCCCATGCACAACTCCACCGGGGAAGGTGCCAGGAACGAATTCTGTTGGTAGTTTTTACACTACCTTGGTAGGCAGCTGAAAGGAACAAGAAAAGTTGTTGTACCTGCTTTGTGGGCTGAGATGCGGAAACGCTGAATTTTGGAGTCGGCCGTTGACAAAATGTTCCAAACACACCCCATGCACAACTCCACCGGGGAAGGTGCCAGACAGGAGTTCTCCTGGTAGTTTTTACACTACCTTGGTAGGCATCTGAAAGGCACCACAAAAGTTGTTCTACCTGCTTTCTGGGCTGAGATGGGGAAACGCTGAATTTTGGACTCGGCCGGTGACAAAATGTTCCAAACACACCCCATGCACAACTCCACCGGGGAAGGTGCCAGGAACGAATTCTGTTGGTAGTTTTTACACTACCTTGGTAGGCAGCTGAAAGGCACAAGAAAAGTTGCTCTACCTGCTTTGTGGGCTGAGATGGGGAACCGCTGAATTTTGGACTCGGCCGGTGACAAAATGTTCCAAACACACCCCCTGCACAACTCCACCGGGGAAGGTGCCAGACAGGAGTTCTCCTGGTAGTTTTTACACTACCTTGGTAGGCATCTGAAAGACACCACAAAAGTTGTTCTACCTGCTTTCTGGGCTGAGAGGGGGAAACGCTGAATTTTGGACTCGGCTGGTGACAAAATGTTCCAAACACACCCCCTGCACAACTCCACCGGGGAAGGTGCCAGACAGGAGTTCTCCTGGTAGTTTTTACACTACCTTGGTAGGCATCTGAAAGACACCACAAAAGTTGTTCTACCTGCTTTCTGGGCTGAGATGGGGAACCGCTGAATTTTGGACTCGGCCGGTGACAAAATGTTCCACAGACACCCCATGCACAACTCCACCGGGGAAGGTGCCAGGAACGAATTCTCCTGGTAGTTTTTACACTACCTTGGTAGGCAGCTGAAAGGCACAAGAAAAGTTGTTCTACCTGCTTTGTGGGCTGAGATGGGGAACCGCTGAATTTTGGAGTCGGCTGGTGACAAAATGTTCCAAACACACCCCATGCACAACTCCACCGGGGAAGGTGCCAGACAGGAGTTCTCTTAGTAGTTTTTACACTACCTTGGTAGGCATCTGAAAGACACCACAAAAGTTGTTCTACCTGCTTTCTGGGCTGAGATGGGGAATCGCTGAATTTTGGAGTCGGCTGGTGACAAAATGTTCCAAACACACCCCCTGCACAACTCCACCGGGGAAGGTGCCAGACAGGAGTTCTCCTGGTAGTTTTTACACTACCTTGGTAGGCATCTGAAAGACACCACAAAAGTTGTTCTACCTGCTTTCTGGGCTGAGATGGGGAACCGCTGAAGTTTGGAGTCGGCTGGTGACAAAATGTTCCAAACACACCCCCTGCACAACTCCACCGGGGAAGGTGCCAGACAGGAGTTCTTTTGGTAGATTTTACACTACCTTGGTAGGCATTTGAAAGGCACCACAAAAGTTGTTCTACCTGCTTTCTGGGCTGAGATGGGGAACCGCTGAATTTTGGAGTCGGCTGGTGATAAAATGTTCCAAACACACCCCATGCACAACTCCACCGGGGAAGGTGCCAGAAAGGAGTTCTGTTGCTAGTTTTTACACTACCTTGGTAGGCACCTGAAAGACACAAGAAAAGTTGTTCTTCCTGCTTTCTGGGCTGAGATGGGGAACCGCTGAATTTTGGAGTCGGCCGGTGACAAAATGTTCCAAACACACCCATTGCACAACTCCACCGGGGAAGGTGCCAGGAACGAATTCTCTTGGTAGTTTTTACACTACCTTGGTAGGCAGCTGAAAGGCACAAGAAAAGTTGTTCTACCTGCTTTGTGGGCTGAGATGGGGAACCGCTGAATTTTGGACTCGGCTGGTGACAAAATGTTCCAAACACACCCCATGCACAACTCCACCGGGGAAGGTGCCAGGAACATATTCTGTTGGTAGTTTTTACACTACCTTGGTAGGCAGCTGAAAGGCACCACAAAAGTTGTTCTACCTGCTTTCTGGGCTGAGATGGGGAAACACTGAATTTTGGAGTCGGCTGGTGACAAAATGTTCCAAACACACCCCCTGCACAACTCCACCGGGGAAGGTGCCAGACAGGAGTTCTCCTGGTAGTTTTTACATTGCTCCGGTAGGCATCTGAAAGACACCACAAAAGTTGTTCTACCTGCTTTCTGGGCTGAGATGGGGAACCGCTGAATTTTGGAGTCGGCTGGTGACAAAATGTTCCAAACACACCCCCTGCACAACTCCACCGGGGAAGGTGCCAGACAGGAGTTCTCCTGGTAGTTTTTACATTGCTCCGGTAGGCATCTGAAAGACACCACAAAAGTTGTTCTACCTGCTTTCTGGGCTGAGATGGGGAACCGCTGAATTTTGGAGTCGGCCGGTGACAAAATGTTTCACAGACACCCCATGCACATCTCCACCGGGGAAGGTGCCAGACAGGAGTTCTCCTGGTGGTTTTTACACTACCTTGGAAGGCATTTGAAAGGCACCACAAAAGTTGTTCTTCCTGCTTTCTGGGCTGAGATGGGGAACCGCTGAATTTTGGACTCGGCCGGTGACAAAATGTTCCACAGACACCCCATGCACAACTCCACCGGGGAAGGTGCCAGGAACGAATTCTGTTGGTAGTTTTTACACTACCTTGGTAGGCAGCTGAAAGGCACAAGAAAAGTTGTTCTACCTGCTTTGTGGGCTGAGATGGGGAACCGCTGAATTTTGGACTCGGCCGGTGACAAAATGTTCCAAACACACCCCATGCACAACTCCACCGGGGAAGGTGCCAGACAGGAGTTCTCTTGGTAGTTTTTACACTACCTTGGTAGGCATCTGAAAGGCACCAAAAAAGTTGTTCTACCTGCTTTCTGGGCTGAGATGGGGAACCGCTGAATTTTGGAGTCGGCCGGTGACAAAATGTTCCAAACACACCCCCTGCACAACTCCACCGGGGAAGGTGCCAGACAGGAGTTCTCCTGGTAGTTTTTACACTACCTTTGTAGGCATCTGAAAGACACCACAAAAGTTGTTCTACCTGCTTTCTGGGCTGAGATGGGGAATCGCTGAATTTTGGAGTCGGCCGGTGACAAAATGTTCCAAACACACCCCCTGCACAACTCCACCGGGGAAGGTGCCAGACAGGAGTTCTCCTGGTAGTTTTTACACTACCTTGGTAGGCATCTGAAAGACACCACAAAAGTTGTTCTACCTGCTTTCTGGGCTGAGATGGGGAACCGCTGAATTTTGGAGTCGGCCGGTGACAAAATGTTTCACAGACACCCCATGCACATCTCCACCGGGGAAGGTGCCAGACAGGAGTTCTCCTGGTGGTTTTTACACTACCTTGGTAGGCATTTGAAAGGCACCACAAAAGTTGTTCTTCCTGCTTTCTGGGCTGAGATGGGGAACCGCTGAATTTTGGAGTCGGCCGGTGACAAAATGTTCCACAGACACCCCATGCACAACTCCACCGGGGAAGGTGCCAGGAACGAATTCTGTTGGTAGTTTTTACACTACCTTGGTAGGCAGCTGAAAGGAACAAGAAAAGTTGTTGTACCTGCTTTGTGGGCTGAGATGCGGAAACGCTGAATTTTGGAGTCGGCCGTTGACAAAATGTTCCAAACACACCCCATGCACAACTCCACCGGGGAAGGTGCCAGACAGGAGTTCTCTTGGTAGTTTTTACACTACCTTGGTAGGCATCTGAAAGGCACCACAAAAGTTGTTCTACCTGCTTTCTGGGCTGAGATGGGGAAACGCTGAATTTTGGACTCGGCTGGTGACAAAATGTTCCAAACACACCCCATGCACAACTCCACCGGGGAAGGTGCCAGACAGGAGTTCTCTTGGTAGTTTTTACACTACCTTGGTAGGCATCTGAAAGACACCACAAAAGTTGTTCTACCTGCTTTCTGGGCTGAGATGGGGAAACGCTGAATTTTGGACTCGGCTGGTGACAAAATGTTCCAAACACACCCCCTGCACAACTCCACCGGGGAAGGTGCCAGACAGGAGTTCTCCTGGTAGTTTTTACATTGCTCCGGTAGGCATCTGAAAGACACCACAAAAGTTGTTCTACCTGCTTTCTGGGCTGAGATGGGGAACCGCTGATTTTTGGAGTCGGCCGGTGACAAAATGTTTCACAGACACCCCATGCACAACTCCACCGGGGAAGGTGCCAGACAGGAGTTCTCCTGGTGGTTTTTACACTACCTTGGTAGGCATTTGAAAGGCACCACAAAAGTTGTTCTACCTGCTTTCTGGGCTGAGATGGGGAACCGCTGAATTTTGGAGTCGGCTGGTGGCAAAATGTTCCAAACACACCCCCTGCACAACTCCACCGGGGAAGGTGCCAGACAGGAGTTCTCCTGGTAGTTTTTACATTGATCCGGTAGGCAGCTGAAAGGCACCACAAAAGATGTTCTACCTGCTTTCTGGGCTGAGATGGGGAACCGCTGAATTTTGGAGTCGGCTGGTGGCAAAATGTTCCAAACACACCCCCTGCACAACTCCACCGGGGAAGGTGCCAGACAGGAGTTCTCCTGGTAGTTTTTACACTACCTTGGTAGGCATCTGAAAGACACCACAAAAGTTTTTCTACCTGCTTTCTGGGCTGAGATGGGGAATCGCTGAATTTTGGACTCGGCCGGTGACAAAATGTTCCAAACACACCCCATGCACAACTCCACCGGGGAAGGTGCCAGACAGGAGTTCTCTTGGTAGTTTTTACACTACCTTGGTAGGCATCTGAAAGACACCACAAAAGTTGTTCTACCTGCTTTCTGGGCTGAGATGGGGAACAGCTGAATTTTGGAGTCGGCTGGTGACAAAATGTTCCAAACACACCCCCTGCACAACTCCACCGGGGAAGGTGCCAGACAGGAGTTCTCCTGGTAGTTTTTACATTGCTCCGGTAGGCATCTGAAAGACACCACAAATGTTGTTCTTCCTGCTTTCTGGGCTGAGATGGGGAACCGCTGAATTTTGGACTCGGCCGGTGACAAAATGTTCCAAACACACCCCATGCACAACTCCACCGGGGAAGGTGCCAGACAGGAGTTCTCTTAGTAGTTTTTACACTACCTTGGTAGGCATCTGAAAGACACCACAAAAGTTGTTCTACCTGCTTTCTGGGCTGAGATGGGGAACCGCTGAATTTTGGACTCGGCCGGTGACAAAATGTTCCAAACACACCCCATGCACAACTCCACCGGGGAAGGTGCCAGGAACGAATTCTGTTGGTAGTTTTTACACTACCTTGGTAGGCAGCTGAAAGGCACAAGAAAAGTTGTTCTACCTGCTTTGTGGGCTGAGATGGGGAACCGCTGAATTTTGGACTCGGCCGGTGACAAAATGTTCCAAACACACCCCCTGCACAACTCCACCGGGGAAGGTGCCAGACAGGAGTTCTCCTGGTAGTTTTTACACTACCTTGGTAGGCATCTGAAAGACACCACAAAAGTTGTTCTACCTGCTTTCTGGGCTGAGATGGGGAAACGCTGAATTTTGGACTCGGCTGGTGACAAAATGTTCCAAACACACCCCCTGCACAACTCCACCGGGGAAGGTGCCAGACAGGAGTTCTCCTGGTAGTTTTTACATTGCTCCGGTAGGCATCTGAAAGACACCACAAAAGTTGTTCTACCTGCTTTCTGGGCTGAGATGGGGAACCGCTGAATTTTGGAGTCGGCCGGTGACAAAATGTTCCACAGACACCCCATGCACAACTCCACCGGGGAAGGTGCCAGGAACGAATTCTGTTGGTAGTTTTTACACTACCTTGGTAGGCAGCTGAAAGGCACCACAAAAGTTGTTCTACCTGCTTTCTGGGCTGAGATGGGGAACCGCTGAATTTTGGAGTCGGCTTGTGACAAAATGTTCCAAACACACCCCATGCACAACTCCACCGGGGAAGGTGCCAGACAGGAGTTCTCCTGGTAGTTTTTACACTACCTTGGTAGGCATCTGAAAGACACCACAAATGTTGTTCTTCCTGCTTTCTGGGCTGAGATGGGGAACCGCTGAATTTTGGACTCGGCTGGTGACAAAATGTTCCAAACACACCCCATGCACAACTCCACCGGGGAAGGTGCCAGGAACGAATTCTGTTGGTAGTTTTTACACTACCTTGGTAGGCAGCTGAAAGGCACAAGAAAAGTTGTTGTACCTGCTTTCTGGGCTGAGATGGGGAACCGCTGAATTTTGGAGTCGGCTGGTGACAAAATGTTCCAAACACACCCCCTGCACAACTCCACCGGGGAAGGTGCCAGACAGGAGTTCTCCTGGTAGTTTTTACATTGCTCCGGTAGGCATCTGAAAGACACCACAAAAGTTGTTCTACCTGCTTTCTGGGCTGAGATGGGGAACCGCTGAATTTTGGACTCGGCCGGTGACAAAATGTTCCACAGACACCCCATGCACAACTCCACCGGGGAAGGTGCCAGGAACGAATTCTCTTGGTAGTTTTTACACTACCTTGGTAGGCAGCTGAAAGGCACAAGAAAAGTTGTTCTACCTGCTTTGTGGGCTGAGATGGGGAACCGCTGAATTTTGGAGTCGGCCGGTGACAAAATGTTCCAAACACACCCCATGCACAACTCCACCGGGGAAGGTGCCAGGAACGAATTCTGTTGGTAGTTTTTACACTACCTTGGTAGGCAGCTGAAAGGCACCACAAAAGTTGTTCTACCTGCTTTCTGGGCTGAGATGGGGAAACTCTGAATTTTGGAGTCGGCTGGTGACAAAATGTTCCAAACACACCCCATGCACAACTCCACCGGGGAAGGTGCCAGACAGGAGTTCTCCTGGTAGTTTTTACACTACCTTGGTAGGCATCTGAAAGACACCACAAATGTTGTTCTTCCTGCTTTCTGGGCTGAGATGGGGAACCGCTGAATTTTGGACTCGGCCGGTGACAAAATGTTCCAAACACACCCCATGCACAACTCCACCGGGGAAGGTGCCAGACAGGAGTTCTCTTGGTAGTTTTTACACTACCTTGGTAGGCATCTGAAAGACACCACAAAAGTTGTTCTACCTGTTTTCTGGGCTGAGATGGGGAACCGCTGAATTTTGGACTCGGCTGGTGACAAAATGTTCCAAACACACCCCCTGCACAACTCCACCGGGGAAGGTGCCAGACAGGAGTTCTCCTGGTAGTTTTTACATTGCTCCGGTAGGCATCTGAAAGACACCAAAAAAGTTGTTCTACCTGCTTTCTGGGCTGAGATGGGGAATCGCTGAATTTTGGAGTCGGCCGGTGACAAAATGTTCCAAACACACCCCATGCACAACTCCACCGGGGAAGGAGCCAGGAACGAATTCTGTTGGTAGTTTTTACACTACCTTGGTAGGCAGCTGAAAGGCACAAGAAAAGTTGTTGTACCTGCTTTGTGGGCTGAGATGGGGAACCGCTGAATTTTTGAGTCGGCCGTTGACAAAATGTTCCAAACACACCCCATGCACAACTCCACCGGGGAAGGTGCCAGACAGGAGTTCTCTTGGTAGTTTTTACACTACCTTGGTAGGCATCTGAAAGGCACCAAAAAAGTTGTTCTACCTGCTTTCTGGGCTGAGATGGGGAACCGCTGAATTTTGGAGTCGGCCGGTGACAAAATGTTCCAAACACACCCCATGCACAACTCCACCACGGAAGGTGCCAGACAGGAGTTCTCCTGGTAGTTTTTACACTACCTTGGTAGGCATCTGAAAGACACCACAAAAGTTGTTCTACCTGCTTTCTGCGCTGAGATGGGGAACCGCTGAATTTTGGAGTCGGCCGGTGACAAAATGTTTCACAGACACCCCATGCACCTCTCCACCGGGGAAGGTGCCAGACAGGAGTTCTCCTGGTAGTTTTTACACTACCTTGGTAGGCATTTGAAAGGCACCACAAAAGTTGTTCTTCCTGCTTTCTGGGCTGAGATGGGGAACCGCTGAATTTTGGAGTCGGCCGGTGACAAAATGTTCCAAACACACCCCCTGCACAACTCCACCGGGGAAGGTGCCAGACAGGAGTTCTCCTGGTAGTTTTTACATTGATCCGGTAGGCAGCTGAAAGGCACCACAAAAGATGTTCTACCTGCTTTCTGGGCTGAGATGGGGAACCGCTGAATTTTGGACTCGGCTGGTGACAAAATGTTCCAAACACACCCCATGCACAACTCCACCGGGGAAGGTGCCAGACAGGAGTTCTCTTAGTAGTTTTTACACTACCTTGGTAGGCATCTGAAAGGCACCACAAAAGTTGTTCTACCTGCTTTCTGGGCTGAGATGGGGAACCGCTGAATTTTGGAGTCGGCTGGTGGCAAAATGTTCCAAACACACCCCCTGCACAACTCCACCGGGGAAGGTGCCAGACAGGAGTTCTCCTGGTAGTTTTTACACTATCTTGGTAGGCATCTGAAAGACACCACAAAAGTTGTTCTACCTGCTTTCTGGGCTGAGATGGGGAATCGCTGAATTTTGGAGTCGGCCGGTGACAAAATGTTCCAAACACACCCCCTGCACAACTCCACCGGGGAAGGTGCCAGACAGGAGTTCTCCTGGTAGTTTTTACACTACCTTGGTAGGCATCTGAAAGACACCACAAAAGTTGTTCTACCTGCTTTCTGGGCTGAGATGGGGAACAGCTGAATTTTGGACTCGGCTGGTGATAAAATGTTCCAAACACACCCCCTGCACAACTCCACCGGGGAAGGTGCCAGACAGGAGTTCTCCTGGTAGTTTTTACACTACCTTGGTAGGCATCTGAAAGACACCACAAAAGTTGTTCTACCTGCTTTCTGGGCTGAGATGGGGAACCGCTGATTTTTGGAGTCGGCCTGTGACAAAATGTTTCACAGACACCCCATGCACAACTCCACCGGGGAAGGTGCCAGACAGGAGTTCTCCTGGTGGTTTTTACACTACCTTGGTAGGCATCTGAAAGACACCACAAAAGTTGTTCTACCTGCTTTCTGGGCTGAGATGGGGAACAGCTGAATTTTGGACTCGGCCGGTGACAAAATGTACCAAACACACCCCATGCACAACTCCACCGGGGAAGGTGCCAGACAGGAGTTCTCTTAGTAGTTTTTACACTACCTTGGTAGGCATCTGAAAGACACCACAAAAGTTGTTCTACCAACATTTCTGGGCTGAGATGGGGAACCGCTGATTTTTGGAGTCGGCCGGTGACAAAATGTTTCACAGACACCCCCTGCACAACTCCACCGGGGAAGGTGCCAGACAGGAGTTCTCCTGGTAGTTTTTACATTGCTCCGGTAGGCATCTGAAAGACACCACAAAAGTTGTTCTACCTGCTTTCTGGGCTGAGATGGGGAACCGCTGAATTTTGGAGTCGGCCGGTGACAAAATGTTCCACAGACACCCCATGCACAACTCCACCGGTGAAGGTGCCAGGAACGAATTCTCTTGGTAGTTTTTACACTACCTTGGTAGGCAGCTGAAAGGCACCACAAAAGTTGTTCTACCTGCTTTCTGGGCTGAGATGGGGAACCGCTGAATTTTGGAGTCGGCTGGTGGCAAAATGTTCCAAACACACCCCATGCACAACTCCACCGGGGAAGGTGCCAGACAGGAGTTCTCCTGGTAGTTTTTACACTACCTTGGTAGGCATCTGAAAGACACCACAAAAGTTGTTCTACCAGCTTTCTGGGCTGAGATGGGGAACCGCTGAATTTTGGAGTCGGCCGGTGACAAAATGTTCCAAACACACCCCCTGCACAACTCCACCGGGGAAGGTGCCAGACAGGAGTTCTCCTGGTAGTTTTTACACTACCTTGGTAGGCATCTGAAAGACACCACAAAAGTTGTTCTACCTGCTTTCTGGGCTGAGATGGGGAACCGCTGAATTTTGGACTCGGCCGGTGACAAAATGTTCCAAACACACCCCATGCACAACTCCACCGGGGAAGGTGCCAGACAGGAGTTCTCTTCGTAGTTTTTACACTACCTTGGTAGGCATCTGAAAGACACCACAAAAGTTGTTCTACCTGCTTTCTGGGCTGAGATGGGGAACCGCTGAATTTTGGAGTCGGCTGGTGACAAAATGTTCCAAACACACCCCCTGCACAACTCCACCGGGGAAGGTGCCAGACAGGAGTTCTCCTGGTAATTTTTACATTGCTCCGGTAGGCATCTGAAAGACACCACAAAAGTTGTTCTACCTGCTTTCTGGGCTGAGATGGGGAACCGCTGATTTTTGGAGTCGGCCGGTGACAAAATGTTTCACAGACACCCCATGCACAACTCCACCGGGGAAGGTGCCAGACAGGAGTTCTCCTGGTGGTTTTTACACTACCTTGGTAGGCATCTGAAAGACACCACAAAAGTTGTTCTACCAGCTTTCTGGGCTGAGATGGGGAATCGCTGATTTTTGGAGTCGGCCGGTGACAAAATGTTTCACAGACACCCCATGCACAACTCCACCGGGGAAGGTGCCAGACAGGAGTTCTCCTGGTGGTTTTTACACTACCTTGGTAGGCATTTGAAAGGCACCACAAAAGTTGTTCTTCCTGCTTTCTGGGCTGAGATGGGGAACCGCTGAATTTTGGACTCGGCTGGTGACAAAATGTTCCAAACACACCCCATGCACAACTCCACCGGGGAAGGTGCCAGACAGGAGTTCTCCTGGTAGTTTTTACACTACCTTGGTAGGCATCTGAAAGACACCACAAAAGTTGTTCTACCTGCTTTCTGGGCTGAGATGGGGAACCGCTGAATTTTGGACTCGGCTGGTGACAAAATGTTCCAAACACACCGCCTGCACAACTCCACCGGGGAAGGTGCCAGACAGGAGTTCTCCTGGTAGTTTTTACACTACCTTGGTAGGCATCTGAAAGACACCACAAAAGTTGTTCTACCTGCTTTCTGGGCTGAGATGGGGAAACGCTGAATTTTGGACTCGGCCGGTGACAAAATGTTCCAAACACACCCCATGCACAACTCCACCGGGGAAGGTGCCAGACAGGAGTTCTCCTGGTAGTTTTTACACTACCT
Source organism: Falco cherrug (assembly GCF_023634085.1). Classification (NCBI taxonomy): domain Eukaryota; kingdom Metazoa; phylum Chordata; class Aves; order Falconiformes; family Falconidae; genus Falco; species Falco cherrug. The sequence continues at coordinate 258,091 of NW_026599331.1, forward strand.
TGGTAGGCAGCTGAAAGACACCACAAAAGTTGTTCTACCTGCTTTCTGGGCTGAGATGGGGAAACGCTGAATTTTGGAGTCGGCTGGTGACAAAATGTTCCAAACACACCCCATGCACAACTCCACCGGGGAAGGTGCCAGACAGGAGTTCTCCTGGTAGTTTTTACACTACCTTGGTAGGCATCTGAAAGACACCACAAAAGTTGTTCTACCTGCTTTCTGGGCTGAGATGGGGAACCGCTGAATTTTGGACTCGGCTGGTGACAAAATGTTCCAAACACACCCCATGCACAACTCCACCGGGGAAGGTGCCAGACAGGAGTTCTCCTGGTAGTTTTTACACTACCTTGGTAGGCATCTGAAAGACACCACAAAAGTTGTTCTACCTGCTTTCTGGGCTGAGATGGGGAAACGCTGAATTTTGGACTCGGCCGGTGACAAAATGTTCCAAACACACCCCATGCACAACTCCACCGGGGAAGGTGCCAGACAGGAGTTCTCTTCGTAGTTTTTACACTACCTTGGTAGGCATCTGAAAGACACCACAAAAGTTGTTCTACCTGCTTTCTGGGCTGAGATGGGGAACCGCTGAATTTTGGAGTCGGCTGGTGACAAAATGTTCCAAACACACCCCCTGCACAACTCCACCGGGGAAGGTGCCAGACAGGAGTTCTCCTGGTAATTTTTACATTGCTCCGGTAGGCATCTGAAAGACACCACAAAAGTTGTTCTACCTGCTTTCTGGGCTGAGATGGGGAACCGCTGATTTTTGGAGTCGGCCTGTGACAAAATGTTTCACAGACACCCCATGCACAACTCCACCGGGGAAGGTGCCAGACAGGAGTTCTCCTGGTGGTTTTTACACTACCTTGGTAGGCATCTGAAAGACACCACAAAAGTTGTTCTACCAGCTTTCTGGGCTGAGATGGGGAATCGCTGATTTTTGGAGTCGGCCGGTGACAAAATGTTTCACAGACACCCCATGCACAACTCCACCGGGGAAGGTGCCAGACAGGAGTTCTCCTGGTGGTTTTTACACTACCTTGGTAGGCATTTGAAAGGCACCACAAAAGTTGTTCTTCCTGCTTTCTGGGCTGAGATGGGGAACCGCTGAATTTTGGACTCGGCTGGTGACAAAATGTTCCAAACACACCGCCTGCACAACTCCACCGGGGAAGGTGCCAGACAGGAGTTCTCCTGGTAGTTTTTACACTACCTTGGTAGGCATCTGAAAGACACCACAAAAGTTGTTCTACCTGCTTTCTGGGCTGAGATGGGGAAACGCTGAATTTTGGACTCGGCCGGTGACAAAATGTTCCAAACACACCCCATGCACAACTCCACCGGGGAAGGTGCCAGACAGGAGTTCTCCTGGTAGTTTTTACACTACCTTGGTAGGCATCTGAAAGACACCACAAAAGTTGTTCTACCTGCTTTCTGGGCTGAGATGGGGAAACGCTGAATTTTGGACTCGGCCGGTGACAAAATGTTCCAAACACACCCCATGCACAACTCCACCGGGGAAGGTGCCAGACAGGAGTTCTCTTCGTAGTTTTTACACTACCTTGGTAGGCATCTGAAAGACACCACAAAAGTTGTTCTACCTGCTTTCTGGGCTGAGATGGGGAACCGCTGAATTTTGGAGTCGTCTGGTGACAAAATGTTCCAAACACACCCCCTGCACAACTCCACCAGGGAAGGTGCCAGACAGGAGTTCTCCTGGTAATTTTTACATTGCTCCGGTAGGCATCTGAAAGACACCACAAAAGTTGTTCTACCTGCTTTCTGGGCTGAGATGGGGAACCGCTGATTTTTGGAGTCGGCCGGTGACAAAATGTTTCACAGACACCCCATGCACAACTCCACCGGGGAAGGTGCCAGACAGGAGTTCTCCTGGTGGTTTTTACACTACCTTGGTAGGCATCTGAAAGACACCACAAAAGTTGTTCTACCAGCTTTCTGGGCTGAGATGGGGAATCGCTGATTTTTGGAGTCGGCCGGTGACAAAATGTTTCACAGACACCCCATGCACAACTCCACCGGGGAAGGTGCCAGACAGGAGTTCTCCTGGTGGTTTTTACACTACCTTGTTAGGCATTTGAAAGGCACCACAAAAGTTGTTCTACCTGCTTTCTGGGCTGAGATGGGGAACCGCTGAATTTTGGACTCGGCTGGTGACAAAATGTTCCAAACACACCCCATGCACAACTCCACCGGGGAAGGTGCCAGACAGGAGTTCTCCTGGTGGTTTTTACACTACCTTGGTAGGCATCTGAAAGGCACCACAAAAGTTGTTCTACCTGCTTTCTGGGCTGAGATGGGGAACCGCTGAATTTTGGACTCGGCTGGTGACAAAATGTTCCAAACACACCGCCTGCACAACTCCACCGGGGAAGGTGCCAGACAGGAGTTCTCCTGGTAGTTTTTACACTACCTTGGTAGGCATCTGAAAGACACCACAAAAGTTGTTCTACCTGCTTTGTGGTCTGAGATGGGGAAACGCTGAATTTTGGACTCGGCCGGTGACAAAATGTTCCAAACACACCCCATGCACAACTCCACCGGGGAAGGTGCCAGGAACGAATTCTGTTGGTAGTTTTTACACTACCTTGGTAGGCAGCTGAAAGGCACAAGAAAAGTTGCTCTACCTGCTTTGTGGGCTGAGATGGGGAACCGCTGAATTTTGGACTCGGCCGGTGACAAAATGTTCCAAACACACCCCCTGCACAACTCCACCGGGGAAGGTGCCAGACAGGAGTTCTCCTGGTAGTTTTTACACTACCTTGGTAGGCATCTGAAAGACACCACAAAAGTTGTTCTACCTGCTTTCTGGGCTGAGAGGGGGAAACGCTGAATTTTGGAGTCGGCTGGTGACAAAATGTTCCAAACACACCCCATGCACAACTCCACCGGGGAAGGTGCCAGACAGGAGTTCTCTTAGTAGTTTTTACACTACCTTGGTAGGCATCTGAAAGGCACCACAAAAGTTGTTCTACCTGCTTTCTGGGCTGAGATGGGGAACCGCTGAATTTTGGAGTCGGCTGGTGGCAAAATGTTCCAAACACACCCCCTGCACAACTCCACCGGGGAAGGTGCCAGACAGGAGTTCTCCTGGTAGTTTTTACACTACCTTGGTAGGCATCTGAAAGACACCACAAAAGTTGTTCTACCTGCTTTCTGGGCTGAGATGGGGAACCGCTGAATTTTGGACTCGGCCGGTGACAAAATGTTCCAAACACACCCCCTGCACAACTCCACCGGGGAAGGTGCCAGACAGGAGTTCTCCTGGTAGTTTTTACACTACCTTGGTAGGCATCTGAAAGACACCACAAAAGTTGTTCTACCTGCTTTCTGGGCTGAGATGGGGAACAGCTGAATTTTGGACTCGGCTGGTGATAAAATGTTCCAAACACACCCCCTGCACAACTCCACCGGGGAAGGTGCCAGACAGGAGTTCTCCTGGTAGTTTTTACACTACCTTGGTAGGCATCTGAAAGACACCACAAAAGTTGTTCTACCTGCTTTCTGGGCTGAGATGGGGAACCGCTGATTTTTGGAGTCGGCCGGTGACAAAATGTTCCAAACACACCCCCTGCACAACTCCACCGGGGAAGGTGCCAGACAGGAGTTCTCTTAGTAGTTTTTACATTGCTCCGGTAGGCATCTGAAAGGCACCACAAAAGTTGTTCTACCTGCTTTCTGGGCTGAGATGGGGAACAGCTGAATTTTGGACTCGGCCGGTGACAAAATGTTCCAAACACACCCCATGCACAACTCCACCGGGGAAGGTGCCAGACAGGAGTTCTCTTAGTAGTTTTTACACTACCTTGGTAGGCATCTGAAAGACACCACAAAAGTTGTTCTACCAACATTTCTGGGCTGAGATGGGGAACCGCTGATTTTTGGAGTCGGCCGGTGACAAAATGTTTCACAGACACCCCCTGCACAACTCCACCGGGGAAGGTGCCAGACAGGAGTTCTCCTGGTAGTTTTTACATTGCTCCGGTAGGCATCTGAAAGACACCACAAAAGTTGTTCTACCTGCTTTCTGGGCTGAGATGGGGAACCGCTGAATTTTGGACTCGGCCGGTGACAAAATGTTCCACAGACACCCCATGCACAACTCCACCGGGGAAGGTGCCAGGAACGAATTCTCTTGGTAGTTTTTACACTACCTTGGTAGGCAGCTGAAAGGCACCACAAAAGTTGTTCTACCTGCTTTCTGGGCTGAGATGGGGAACCGCTGAATTTTGGAGTCGGCTGGCGGCAAAATGTTCCAAACACACCCCCTGCACAACTCCACCGGGGAAGGTGCCAGACAGGAGTTCTCCTGGTAGTTTTTACACTACCTTGGTAGGCATCTGAAAGACACCACAAAAGTTGTTCTACCTGCTTTCTGGGCTGAGATGGGGAACCGCTGAATTTTGGAGTCGGCCGGTGACAAAATGTTCCAAACACACCCCCTGCACAACTCCACCGGGGAAGGTGCCAGACAGGAGTTCTCCTGGTAGTTTTTACACTACCTTGGTAGGCATCTGAAAGACACCACAAAAGTTGTTCTACCTGCTTTCTGGGCTGAGATGGGGAACCGCTGAATTTTGGACTCGGCCGGTGACAAAATGTTCCAAACACACCCCATGCACAACTCCACCACGGAAGGTGCCAGACAGGAGTTCTCCTGGTAGTTTTTACATTGCTCCGGTAGGCATCTGAAAGACACCACAAAAGTTGTTCTACCTGCTTTCTGGGCTGAGATGGGGAATCGCTGAATTTTGGAGTCGGCTGGTGACAAAATGTTCCAAACACACCCCCTGCACAACTCCACCGGGGAAGGTGCCAGACAGGAGTTCTCCTGGTAGTTTTTACACTACCTTGGTAGGCAGCTGAAAGGCACTACAAAAGTTGTTCTACCTGCTTTCTGGGCTGAGATAGGGAAACGCTGAATTTTGGACTCGGCTGGTGACAAAATGTTCCACAGACACCCCATGCACAACTCCACCGGGGAAGGTGCCAGACAGGAGTTCTCCTGGTAGTTTTTACACTACCTTGGTAGGCATCTGAAAGACACCACAAAAGTTGTTCTACCTGCTTTCTGGGCTGAGATGGGGAAACGCTGAATTTTGGAGTCGGCTGGTGACAAAATGTTCCAAACACACCCCATGCACAACTCCACCGGGGAAGGTGCCAGACAGGAGTTCTCCTGGTAGTTTTTACACTACCTTGGTAGGCATCTGAAAGACACCACAAAAGTTGTTCTACCTGCTTTCTGGGCTGAGATGGGGAACCGCTGATTTTTGGAGTCGGCCGGTGACAAAATGTTTCACAGACACCCCATGCACAACTCCACCGGGGAAGGTGCCAGACAGGAGTTCTCCTGGTGGTTTTTACACTACCTTGGTAGGCATCTGAAAGACACCACAAAAGTTGTTCTACCTGCTTTCTGGGCTGAGATGGGGAACAGCTGAATTTTGGACTCGGCCGGTGACAAAATGTTCCAAACACACCCCATGCACAACTCCACCGGGGAAGGTGCCAGACAGGAGTTCTCTTAGTAGTTTTTACACTACCTTGGTAGGCATCTGAAAGACACCACAAAAGTTGTTCTACCTGCTTTCTGGGCTGAGATGGGGAACCGCTGAATTTTGGACTCGGCCGGTGACAAAATGTTCCAAACACACCCCATGCACAACTCCACCGGGGAAGGTGCCAGGAACGAATTCTGTTGGTAGTTTTTACACTACCTTGGTAGGCAGCTGAAAGGCACAAGAAAAGTTGTTCTACCTGCTTTGTGGGCTGAGATGGGGAAACGCTGAATTTTGGACTCGGCCGGTGACAAAATGTTCCAAACACACCCCCTGCACAACTCCACCGGGGAAGGTGCCAGACAGGAGTTCTCCTGGTAGTTTTTACACTACCTTGGTAGGCATCTGAAAGACACCACAAAAGTTGTTCTACCTGCTTTCTGGGCTGAGATGGGGAAACGCTGAATTTTGGACTCGGCTGGTGACAAAATGTTCCAAACACACCCCCTGCACAACTCCACCGGGGAAGGTGCCAGACAGGAGTTCTCCTGGTAGTTTTTACATTGCTCCGGTAGGCATCTGAAAGACACCACAAAAGTTGTTCTACCTGCTTTCTGGGCTGAGATGGGGAACCGCTGAATTTTGGAGTCGGCCGGTGACAAAATGTTCCACAGACACCCCATGCACAACTCCACCGGGGAAGGTGCCAGGAACGAATTCTGTTGGTAGTTTTTACACTACCTTGGTAGGCAGCTGAAAGGCACCACAAAAGTTGTTCTACCTGCTTTCTGGGCTGAGATGGGGAACCGCTGAATTTTGGAGTCGGCTTGTGACAAAATGTTCCAAACACACCCCATGCACAACTCCACCGGGGAAGGTGCCAGACAGGAGTTCTCCTGGTAGTTTTTACACTACCTTGGTAGGCATCTGAAAGACACCACAAATGTTGTTCTTCCTGCTTTCTGGGCTGAGATGGGGAACCGCTGAATTTTGGACTCGGCTGGTGACAAAATGTTCCAAACACACCCCATGCACAACTCCACCGGGGAAGGTGCCAGGAACGAATTCTGTTGGTAGTTTTTACACTACCTTGGTAGGCAGCTGAAAGGCACAAGAAAAGTTGTTGTACCTGCTTTCTGGGCTGAGATGGGGAACCGCTGAATTTTGGAGTCGGCTGGTGACAAAATGTTCCAAACACACCCCCTGCACAACTCCACCGGGGAAGGTGCCAGACAGGAGTTCTCCTGGTAGTTTTTACATTGCTCCGGTAGGCATCTGAAAGACACCACAAAAGTTGTTCTACCTGCTTTCTGGGCTGAGATGGGGAACCGCTGAATTTTGGACTCGGCCGGTGACAAAATGTTCCACAGACACCCCATGCACAACTCCACCGGGGAAGGTGCCAGGAACGAATTCTCTTGGTAGTTTTTACACTACCTTGGTAGGCAGCTGAAAGGCACAAGAAAAGTTGTTCTACCTGCTTTGTGGGCTGAGATGGGGAACCGCTGAATTTTGGAGTCGGCCGGTGACAAAATGTTCCAAACACACCCCATGCACAACTCCACCGGGGAAGGTGCCAGGAACGAATTCTGTTGGTAGTTTTTACACTACCTTGGTAGGCAGCTGAAAGGCACCACAAAAGTTGTTCTACCTGCTTTCTGGGCTGAGATGGGGAAACTCTGAATTTTGGAGTCGGCTGGTGACAAAATGTTCCAAACACACCCCATGCACAACTCCACCGGGGAAGGTGCCAGACAGGAGTTCTCCTGGTAGTTTTTACACTACCTTGGTAGGCATCTGAAAGACACCACAAATGTTGTTCTTCCTGCTTTCTGGGCTGAGATGGGGAACCGCTGAATTTTGGACTCGGCCGGTGACAAAATGTTCCAAACACACCCCATGCACAACTCCACCGGGGAAGGTGCCAGACAGGAGTTCTCTTGGTAGTTTTTACACTACCTTGGTAGGCATCTGAAAGACACCACAAAAGTTGTTCTACCTGTTTTCTGGGCTGAGATGGGGAACCGCTGAATTTTGGACTCGGCTGGTGACAAAATGTTCCAAACACACCCCCTGCACAACTCCACCGGGGAAGGTGCCAGACAGGAGTTCTCCTGGTAGTTTTTACATTGCTCCGGTAGGCATCTGAAAGACACCAAAAAAGTTGTTCTACCTGCTTTCTGGGCTGAGATGGGGAATCGCTGAATTTTGGAGTCGGCCGGTGACAAAATGTTCCAAACACACCCCATGCACAACTCCACCGGGGAAGGAGCCAGGAACGAATTCTGTTGGTAGTTTTTACACTACCTTGGTAGGCAGCTGAAAGGCACAAGAAAAGTTGTTGTACCTGCTTTGTGGGCTGAGATGGGGAACCGCTGAATTTTTGAGTCGGCCGTTGACAAAATGTTCCAAACACACCCCATGCACAACTCCACCGGGGAAGGTGCCAGACAGGAGTTCTCTTGGTAGTTTTTACACTACCTTGGTAGGCATCTGAAAGGCACCAAAAAAGTTGTTCTACCTGCTTTCTGGGCTGAGATGGGGAACCGCTGAATTTTGGAGTCGGCCGGTGACAAAATGTTCCAAACACACCCCATGCACAACTCACACCGGAAGGTGCCAGACAGGAGTTCTCCTGGTAGTTTTTACACTACCTTGGTAGGCATCTGAAAGACACCACAAAAGTTGTTCTACCTGCTTTCTGCGCTGAGATGGGGAACCGCTGAATTTTGGAGTCGGCCGGTGACAAAATGTTTCACAGACACCCCATGCACCTCTCCACCGGGGAAGGTGCCAGACAGGAGTTCTCCTGGTAGTTTTTACACTACCTTGGTAGGCATTTGAAAGGGCACCACAAAAGTTGTTCTTCCTGCTTTCTGGGCTGAGATGGGGAACCGCTGAATTTTGGAGTCGGCCCGGTGACAAAATGTTCCACAGACACCCCATGCACAACTCCACCGGCGAAGGAGCCAGGAAACGAATTCTGTTGGTAGTTTTTACACTACCTTGTAGGCAGCTGAAAGGCACAAGAAAAGTTGTTGTACCTGCTTTCTGGGCTGAGATGCGGAAACGCTGAATTTTGGAGTCGGCCGTTGACAAAATGTTCCAAACACACCCCATGCACAACTCCACCGGGGAAGGTGCAGACAGGAGTTCTCCTGGTGGTTTTTCCACTACCTTGGTAGGCATTTGAAAGGCACCACAAAAGTTTGTTCTACCTGCTTTCTGGGCTGAGATGGGGAACCGCTGAATTTTGGAGTCGGCCGGTGACAAAATGTTCCAAACACACCCCCTGCACAACTCCACCGGGGAAGGTGCCAGACAGGAGTTCTCCTGGTAGTTTTTACATTGATCCGGTAGGCAGCTGAAAGGCACCACAAAAGATGTTCTACCTGCTTTCTGGGCTGAGATGGGGAACCGCTGAATTTTGGACTCGGCTGGTGACAAAATGTTCCAAACACACCCCATGCACAACTCCACCGGGGAGGTGCCAGACAGGAGTTCTCTTAGTAGTTTTTTACACTACCTTGGTAGGCATCTGAAAGGCACCACAAAAGTTGTTCTACCTGCTTTCTGGGCTGAGATGGGGAACCGCTGAATTTTGGAGTCGGCTGGTGGCAAAATGTTCCAAACACACCCCCTGCACAACTCCACCGGGGAAGGTGCCAGACAGGAGTTCTCCTGGTAGTTTTTTACACTATCTGGTAGGCATCTGAAAGACACCACAAAAGTTGTTCTACCTGCTTTCTGGGCTGAGATGGGGAATCGCTGAATTTTGGAGTCGGCCGGTGACAAAATGTTCCAAACACACCCCCTGCACAACTCCACCGGGGAAGGTGCCAGACAGGAGTTCTCCTGGTAGTTTTTACACTACCTTGGTAGGCATCTGAAAGACACCACAAAAGTTGTTCTACCTGCTTTCTGGGCTGAGATGGGGAACAGCTGAATTTTGGACTCGGCTGTGATAAAATGTTCCAAACACACCCCCTGCACAACTCCACCGGGGAAGGTGCCAGACAGGAGTTCTCCTGGTAGTTTTTTACACTACCTTGGTAGGCATCTGAAAGACACCACAAAAGTTGTTCTACCTGCTTTCTGGGCTGAGATGGGGAACCGCTGATTTTTGGAGTCGGCCTGTGACAAAATGTTTCACAGACACCCCATGCACAACTCCACCGGGGAAGGTGCCAGACAGGAGTTCTCCTGGTGGTTTTTACACTACCTTGGTAGGCATCTGAAAGACACCACAAAAGTTGTTCTACCTGCTTCTGGGCTGAGATGGGGAACAGCTGAAATTTTGGACTCGGCCGGTGACAAAATGTACCAAACACACCCCCATGCACAACTCCACCGGGGAAGGTGCAGACAGGAGTTCTCTTAGTAGTTTTTACACTACCTTGGTAGGCATCTGAAAGACACCACAAAAGTTGTTCTACCAACATTTCTGGGCTGAGATGGGGAACCGCTGATTTTTGGAGTCGGCCGGTGACAAAATGTTTCACAGACACCCCCTGCACAACTCCACCGGGGAAGGTGCCAGACAGGAGTTCTCCTGGTAGTTTTTACATTGCTCCGGTAGGCATCTGAAAGACACCACAAAAGTTGTTCTACCTGCTCTTCTGGGCTGAGATGGGGAACCGCTGAATTTTGGAGTCGGCCGGTGACAAAATGTTCCACAGACACCCCATGCACAACTCCACCGGTGAAGGTGCCAGGAACGAATTCTCTTGGTAGTTTTTACACTACCTTGGTAGGCAGCTGAAAGGGCACCACAAAAGTTGTTCTACCTGCTTTCTGGGCTGAGATGGGGAACCGCTGAATTTTGGAGTCGGCTGGTGGCAAAATGTTCCAAACACACCCCATGCACAACTCCACCGGGGAAGGTGCCAGACAGGAGTTCTCCTGGTAGTTTTTTACACTACCTTGGTAGGCATCTGAAAGACACCAACAAAAGTTGTTCTACCAGCTTTCTGGGCTGAGATGGGGAACCGCTGAATTTTGGAGTCGGACCGGTGACAAAATGTTCCAAACACACCCCCCTGCACAACTCCACCGGGGAAGGTGCCAGACAGGAGTTCTCCTGGTAGTTTTTACACTACCTTGGTAGGCATCTGAAAGACACCACAAAAGTTGTTCTACCTGCTTTCTGGGCTGAGATGGGGAACCGCTGAATTTTGGACTCGGCCGGTGACAAAATGTTCCAAACACACCCCATGCACAACTCCACCGGGGAAGGTGCCAGACAGGAGTTCTCTTCGTAGTTTTTACACTACCTTGGTAGGCATCTGAAAGACACCACAAAAGTTGTTCTACCTGCTTTCTGGGCTGAGATGGGGAAAACGCTGAATTTTGGAGTCGGCTGGTGACAAAATGTTCCAAACACACCCCCTGCACAACTCCACCGGGGAAGGTGCCAGACAGGAGTTCTCCTGGTAATTTTTACATTGCTCCGGTAGGCATCTGAAAGACACCACAAAAGTTGTTCTACCTGCTTTCTGGGGCTGAGATGGGGAACCGCTGATTTTTGGAGTCGGCCGGTGACAAAATGTTTCACAGACACCCCCATGCACAACTCCACCCGGGGAAGGTGCCAGACAGGAGTTCTCCTGGTGGTTTTTACACTACCTTGGTAGGCATCTGAAAGACACCACAAAAGTTGTTCTACCAGCTTCTGGGCTGAGATGGGGAATCGCTGATTTTTGGAGTCGGCCGGTGACAAAATGTTTCACAGACACCCCATGCACAACTCCACCGGGGAA